>NC_041394.2:67485733-67550733 GCF_900747795.2 Erpetoichthys calabaricus
CATGCTTTGGCCCAGGGAAACAATTTCATCAACAATTTCTGGTTCGAATCCTTCAAAATCTCGCTCTGGAACACAGTCTGGCCAGAGTTTCCTCCATCCTGCATTCATATTACGGTAGGTCACTTGGTTCCATGCATTATCAATAAGATGAACACAATTCAAAATGTTGAAATGATTCTTCCAAAATTCCTTCAGAGTTAAGTTGGTATCATTCGTTATATCGAAGCACTTTCTGAATAAGGCTTTCGTGTACAATTTCTTGAAGTTTGAAATGACCTGTTGATCCATGGGCTGCAGCAAAGGGGTTGTGTTCGGTGGCAGATAACAAACTTGAATAAAGTCGAACTCTTCTTCTAAGTACTCGTCGATGTTTGGAGGATGTGCTGGAGCATTATCCAGCAGGAGAAGGCATTTGAGGGGAAGGTTGTTCTTCTCTAGGTATTCTTTCACAGCCGGGGCAAAAACTTCGGTCACCCACTCGACAAAAAATTGGCGGGTCACCCAAGCTTTAGAATTAGACCTCCACATAACAGGCAATTTCTGTTTTATTACATTATGCTTCTTAAATACTCTTGGATTGTCCGAATGGTAGACTAACAGCGGCTTCAGCTTAAAATCCCCACTGGCGTTACCGCACAATAGAAGAGTTAGCCTATCTTTCATAGGCTTGTGCCCTGGCAATGCTTTCTCTTCCTTCGTTATGTACGTTTTATTCGGCATCTTCTTCCAAAACAGGCCTGTTTCATCCGCATTAAATACCTGTTGCGGGACGTAACTTTCTTCTTCTATGATTTTTTTGAATTCTAGGATGAACTTCTCGGCCCCTGCCTTGTCGGAACTAGCTGCTTCCCCATGCCTTATGACGCTGTGGATGCCTGTTCTGTGCTTAAATTTTTCAAACCAGCCTCGACTGGCTTTGAAAACAAAATCACTCAAAGCACTTGTCTGTGGGGTTTTCTTCTTCAAATCTTCGTAGATTTGCAGCGCCTTCTCACTAATGAATGCCTCACTGATGCTAGCACCTTCTAACTGTTTTTCATTTATATACACAAGCAACAACTTTTCTACTTCGTCTATTATTTGAGGCCTTTGCTTTGTTATAATAGTCATTCCTTTTGACACATTAGCTTCTTTAACCAGCTCCTTTTTCTTTAAAATCGTCGAGATTGTCGACTTTGACATGCCGTATTCTCTTGCGATATCCGACACACGCATGCCTCGTTCATACTTGGCAATAATTTCTTTTTTCAATTCAATTGTTGGCCGCTGCCTTATTACTGCACTGCTACCAGCTTTCTTAATCTTCTTTGGAGCCATGATTGAGGGCTATATATTATTAAATAAAGCAACAAAATCACTAAATAAGAAGGATGCACACCGATAAAGATAATGAACGTCTGTTCCTAACCGTGTCTCGAGCGCAAAGGAAGATGGGAAGCTGGCCGCTGTCCGCTGGTCGCGTGTGCGTCGCTATCCGAAATTTTGTTCGCTATCGGAGGCAAATTTTTAGTGAAATTATTGGTCGTTATCCGAATTGTTCGTTATCAAAGGCGTTCTCTAACCAAGGTTCTACTGTATATATATATATACACACACACATATATATATACACATACAGATATATATATACACATACAGATATATACACACACATACAGATATATACACACACAGATATATATATATATATATATATATATATAGATATATATTATATATATACACACACACATATATATATACACATACAGATATATACACATACAGATATATACACACACACACATATATATATACACATACAGATATATACACATACAGATATATACACACACATATATATACACACACACATATATATACACATACAGATATATACACATACAGATATATATATATATATATATATATATATATAGCAAAATACCCGCGCTTCGCAGCAGAGAAGTAGTGTGTTAAAGAGGTTATGAAAAAAAAAGGAAACATTTAAAAAAAAACGTAACATGATTGTCAATGTAATTGTGTTGTCATTGTTATGAGTGTTGCTGTCATATATGTGTATGTGTATATGTATATATATATATGACAGCAACACTCATAACAATGACAACACAATTACATTGACAATCATGTTACGTTATTTTTAAAATGTTTCCTTTACTTTTTCATAACCTCTTTAACACACTACTTTTCCGCTGCGAAGCGCGGGTATTTTGCTAGTATATATATATATATACATACATACATATACACACATACATGCAGTTTCAATAACATAGAAATCAATATAAACAACATTAACATCATTATCATATGAGAATATGAAGTAATATATAAGAAGCACATTTCATATAAATATAAATTATTAAACAGTAAATTCCATCCATCCATCCATCTATTTTCCAACCCGCTGAATTCGAACACAGGGTCACGGGGGTCTGCTGGAGCCAATCCCAGCCAACACAGTGCACAAGGCAGGAAACAATCCTGGGTTTTTATCTTTATTTTATTTTATTGTAGAATCAACTCCTATCTGCGCACACCAGGGCAGCCGTGGGCGGATGCGTATGGTGTATTCACTCCATGTTATCGTGCATTGCGCTGTCACTGGTATTTTGATAAAAGAATTTGAACAACATATAAGAAGCGTATAAATTATTAAACAGTAGAACATTAACATTTAAGAAGTAAAGTTACATTGAGTACTACTGCAGTGCCTTCGGGTATACCTCATTTTTTGTTTGCCCATTACATGCTTAAATGTATACATTTTTTGGTGTACCTACCGAGAACACGTGACATATAACCGACCGTGGGAGAAGCATGGATTTTAAACACGCGTTGAGTTCATCTGCTGGTCTCTCTCGTGGAATAACTGGTAATGTTTGACTAAAATCTACAGCGAGTAAAACAACATTACCTTCTTTTTTTTTTTTTTTACGATCTCTGAGATCTTGCTTTTTTCGGTTCAAGGCTTCATAAGCTCTTTTATGTTCCATGGTGTACTTATCCCAAACCATCATCTTTGAATGTTGCAAGACTTTCGCCTTGTATGTAGATCGGGGTAATTACATTCATTGCATTCCTAATCTGAATCACAATCTGATTGTATGGGTGCTTACCTGGCAGGTAACGCTTATGCTTGGTCATCAAGTCGTCTAACATCCGCTACGTGCCCTCTTTTAATTGCGAGAAGCAGATATATATAGCCAAATTCTCGCGCTTCGTTGCGGCGAAGTACTGCTTTTAATTTTTTATTAAGAAGAAAAGAAAACCTTTTTAAACGGATCGAAAATATTCCAATAACAATTTGTTAAGGATCTGTTTTATTGTGAAACTCCCTTTTCACAGCTGTTGCGCTACGGCGTGTGTTTCGTTTATTTGACAGTATGTAGATCGTGGTAATTACATTCATGGCATTTGTTTTCTGAATTTCAATCTGATTGTATGGGTGGTTACCTGCCAGGTCACGCTTGTGGTTTGTCAGCAAGTCGCCTTACGTCCGCCACGAGCCCTCTTTCTGTTCCCAGACGCAGATCATAGAATGGTTTTAATAGTTTACTTTCAAATAATGCAAAGAGTATGCGACACGTGTTTCTCCCTAATTCTGGGCTCATCAGACGTACACACTCACTGCATCCCCTCTCGGGAATCGAATCTCTATCGTCAGCGCCAGAGGTGAAGCCCCTAACGTTGTGCTACGGCGTGTGGTTCGTTTATACCTCGTGTCTTCTCATTAAACTTTTATCTCGCGAATATGTTATTGCAATCCGCAGCGGGAGCGTTTCTATAAACTTAATTTAAACTTACATTTTACACCGTGCTTTTTTCCCTTATGAAGATGCTTGTACGCTTCACTCGCTCGCTTCTTATTGTTTCGCTCCCTTCTCAATTGTTCAATGAATTTTTTGTTCTTCACTGTTTGCGGCTCTTCCTTCATTTCTCCCTACTGTGTTCTTTTATCTCGCGAATATGTTATTGCAATCCGCAGCGGGAGCGTTTCTATAAACTTAATTTAAACTTACGTTTTACACCGTGCTTTGTTTCCCTTATGAAGATGCTTGTATGCTTCACTCGCTCGCTTCTTATTGTTTCGCTCCCTTCTCAATTGTTTAATGAATTTTTTGTTCTTCGCTGTTTGCGGCTCCTCCTTCATTTCTCCCTACTGCGTTCACAGTCTTTTCACGTGATTACGTGGGAGGCGTGATGACGTGACACTCAACTCCTCCTCCCATGGCCATCCATTACAGTATATTGTGAAAAAAGAGGTTCCAGTTATGACCATTACGCGTTGAATTTCGAAATGAAACCTGCCTAACTTTTGTAAGTAAGCTGTAAGGAATCAGCCTGCCAAATTTCAGCCTTCCACCTACACGGGAAGTTGCAGAATTAGTGATGAGTGAGTGAGTGAGTCAGTCAGTCAGTCAGTCAGTCAGTCAGTCAGTCAGTCAGTCAGTGAGTCAGTGAGGGCTTTGCCTTTTATTAATTAGTATAGATAAGCAGAATTTTAAAGTCAGTCTTGAATGACACAGGTAACCAGTGTAGTGACATTAAAACTGGAGAAATGTGCTCAGATTTTCTTTTCCTAGTTAGGATTCTAGCAGCTGCATTCTGCACTAGTTGCAAATGATTTATGTCTTTTTTGGGTATTCCTGAGAGGAGTGCGTTACAGTAATCTAGTTGACTGAAAACAAACGTGTGAACTAATTTCTCAGCATCTTTCAATGATATAAGAGGTCTAACTTTTGCTATGTTTCTTAAGTGAAAAAATGCTGTCCTAGTGATCTGATTAATATGTGATTTAAAATTCAGATTACAGTCAACAGTTACCCCTAAGCTTTTTACCTCCGTCTTGACTGTTAATCCTAATGCATCCAGTTTATTTCTAATAGCATCATTGTATCCATTATTGCCAATCACTAAAATTTCAGTTTTCTCTTTATTTAGCTTTAGAAAGTTACTATTCATCCATTCAGAAATACAAGTAAGACACTGTGTTAGGGAATCAAGAGAATCGGGGTCATCAGGTGCTATTGATAAATACAGCTGTGTGTCATCAGCATAGCTGTGGTAGCTCACGTTATGTCCTGAGATAATCTGACCTAACGGAAGCATGTAGATTGAGAAGAGCAGTGGACCCGGGATAGAGCCTTGTGGAACACCATATAGGATATCATGTGTCTTTGAGTTGTAATTACCACAACTAACAAAGAATTTTCTCCCTGCCAAGTAGGATTCAAACCAATTTAAGACACTGCCAGGGAGGCCTACCCATTGACTAAGGCGATTTCTAAGAATATTATGATCAATGGTGTCAAATGCGGCACTCAAATCTAAGAGGAATGAGAACAGATAAATGGCCTCTGTCTGCATTTACCTGCAAGTCATTTACTACTTTAACGAGTGCATTTTCTGTGCTGTGGTTTGTTCTAAAACCTGACTGAAATTTATCAAGAATAGCATGTTTATTGAGGTGGTCATTTAACTGCATAATGACTGCCTTCTCTAGAATTTTACTTAAGAAAGGCAGGTTAGAGATGGGTCTAAAATTTTCAAGAGCAGAGGGGTCGAGATTATTTTTCTTAAGTAGGGGTTTAACTACAGCAATCTTAAGACAGTCTGGGAAGACCCCCGTATCTAATGACGAATTTACTATGTCAAGAATATTATCAATTAGCACGCCCGATACTTCTTTGAAAAAATTTGTTGGTATTGGGTCAAGGACGCAGGTGGAGGGTTTCATTTGAGAAATTATTTTATGTAAATCATGTAAGTCTATCCTGGTGAAAGAATTTAATTTGTTTATAACGGAGTACTGGGGTTTAGGAGGATCCTCAGTGTTGGGGAGATATACTATGTTATTTCTAATATCATTAATTTTTTGATTGAAAAATACAGCAATAGCCTCACAGGTTTTACTGGAAGTACTTAGGAGGCATTCCTTTGAGTTACCTGGGTTTAACAGATGATCAATTGTCGAAAATAAGACTCTGGGATTACTAGCATTGTTATTTATAATCTTAGAGAAATAACAGCGCCTCTCAAGACGGACTGTGTTATTGTATTCTGCTATTTTAACTTTTAATATTTCATAGTGGATAGTTAGTTTAGTCTTCCTCCATTTACACTCAGCTCTACGGCATGTTCTGTTTAAATCAGACACTCTTTGGGTCTTCCATGGTATAACAATGCTAGAAGATTTTTTAACTGTCATTTCAGGTGCAACTATGTCAACAGCAGCTCTCACTTTAGTATTAAATCTTTCCACCTTACTATTTACATTATCCTCGCTATTGTAGTTGGCACTATAAGTAGACTTAGAATGTTTGTAAGTTTTAAAGCTGCTGAAGAGTCAAAGAAGCGTTTTTTAACAATATGCTTCTCATGAGTGTTTTCTATCAATATTTCTATATTAAATAGTAGAAGAAAATGGTCTGATAGACCCGTATCAATGACCTGCTTTATATCAACTTTTAGTCCTTTAGTAATTACTAAGTCTAACGTATGACCTGCTTTATGTGTAGGCTGATTAAGGAGCTGTCTCAAATCAAAAGAGTCCAGGAGGTTCATAAATTCTTTTACTTTTTGGTCACACTGATTATCTATATGATAGTTAAAGTCGCCGACTATTAAAAGTGTGTCATAGTTCGTAATTAAAATTGACATTAAGTCAGAGAATTCCTCAAAGAAAGACGCATTAAATTTAGGAGGTCTATACACGGATAATACTAGAACGTGAGAATCTCCATGAACAACAACGGCGAGATACTCAAAGGACTTGAATTTACCAAAACTGACATCTTTACATTTTAACTGGCTTGAGTAAATGTTTGCTAGGCCATCACCTCTTTTTCCTTGGCGATCCGCACGAGTAAAACTGTAATCCGGAGATGCAGTTTCGATTAAAACAGCCGTGCCATCTGAACTAAGCCACGTTTCACTTAGTGCAATAAAATCAATTTTTCTATCACTAATAAGATTGTTGATAAAAAACATCTTGTTAGTTAAAGCTCTAATATTTAATAGTGCCATATTTAATGTTTCAGAGGAGTAGAGATGAATACTATGTGCTTTATTGATATTTGGAATAGGAACTGAGTTATGTTTGTTAGCGCCGCTCTGTGTGTGTTTTTTGTTTAATCTATAGTTCGTTTTTATAGTTTTAATACATTGTTCATCTAAAGTAGTAATTGTAATTAAATTATTGGTGTTTATGCCGTATTGCTTAGATTTTCTACGTGCATTGAGATTGGCTATTAGAGTATTAATGTTGTGCACTTTTACGGAAGATTTTATAAAACAATTATCATGTCCTAGCACAGCAATAGCATTTCGGAAGGGGTTAAGGGTAGAGATAGATAGTCAAGATAAATGAATTACCTTAGCGATGTTTTCGGAGAGGACCCGGGCGCCGAATCTATGCGGATGCAAGCCATCTCGCTTGAAGAAACGCGGCCTTTCCCAAAAGAGGTCCCAGTTGTCGATGAATCCGATGTCTTGATTCTTGCAGAAGCCTTGCAGCCAGTTGTTTAATCCTAGCAGACGACTGTAGTACTTGTTTGATTGTCTGACGAGAGGTAGTGGACCCGAAATGAAGATCTTTGCCGATGGGGTCCTCTCCTTCGTGTCTTTAATTAGTGCTGCGAAGTCAGCCTTGAGAATTTCTGACTGTCGGTGCCTTATGTCATTCACGCCGGCGTGTAATACAACGGATCCAACTGCCCTCTTCTTGTGCTTCTCGTAGATTGTCGGCGCACGTCTCATCACATCTCAGACACGAGCACCGGGAAAACAAGAAACAAAAGATTTCCGATTAGGGCATGCGATATTGAGGTTTCTAACAATAGAATCACCTACCACGATTACATCACCTGGGGTTGAAGGCAAACTGGGGACGTGGAGAGGGTCAAACTGGTTCTGGGACGAGATGCTCGCCTGTGCAGATGGAGGTGTTCTAGTGCCGAGGTCTTCTTCGGTGTTGTCGTCGTCGCTCCTATGAGGCGCGGGGGTGAAGCTTACTTGAGTGACACAACGCGGGGTTGATGTTATGTCGATTTCAGATGGCGAGGATGGTCTATCCAGCAGCCGAGGCTTCAAATCCCTATGGTACCTTCGTCTGGACAGGAGTTTCTGAATCTGTTTGTCGAGTGCCTGGAGTTCTTCTATGACGACGGCAACACAATTCATCTCACTGTCGGCCATTGTCTGCTTCTGCTTCATCTTCCGCTTCGTGCCCTAGGAAGAATGAGAGAGAGATTGGTTAGGAGACAGATACACTGCAGAGTGGTGGGGTGGCAACCAGAGGAGAGTCAAAGGCACAGGATATGGGAAACATTCCACTTATTCAGTAGTTTCATAAATAAAGTTTTACAATAAATACTTTAATGTTCGTACACAGCTTTTCCAAGGCACAGACATTTCCCTCAGGATTCTGGGAAAACATGGTCACTTCTCCAATATTCTTGAAATTGCTTACACTCACAATCAACTTTGGTCATTTTTTTGCCGCAGACATGTTAAAATTGAGAGACTTGCTATCTAGATATCAGCTTTTTTCGTGGATTTTCCCAGGAACAAGATAGTAATTGCTGCTGACATTTCAAGGGAGAAAAGAACAGGATGGCACATTGTAAAATTACAAGAGTGGTATATACTGGTAATTAAATAAATTACAACTCCAGTTTTTTATTCTGGTTATGCAGTCTGTGTAGGTCCCGCATGGACTATTTTACAATGCAATTTGCAAACTGCACTGCGGGCCATATAAATATTCTATATGGGGTCGTAGTTTGGACCCCCCCTGCTCTAAGGTCTGTGCACAAAGCCTATCTTAGAAGGAAGAAACTCAGAAACAGACTAAGCACAACAATGGTGGGAGCACCAGGGAATTCTTCAGGAGGAGATAAGATTAGTGAAATCTGGTCCAAACAATTTAATCTATTACTTCAAATACAGTAGATACATATTTTATTTACTGTACACTATACATTCTTGTTCTCATTGGACAAACACTAAATATTAAGACTTCTTTAATCAGAAAGTGAATTCTTTATCATTTAATGTTTGTTTTGACAGAAATCAATAAAACTAATCACACATACTTCTGAATAAATAAGGCTATGACTTGGAGTAGAGCGTTTTGCAAGAAATGCAAGTGAAAATAAAGAGATGTTGGAGAAAGCACAGAGCACTCCCTTCTGGATTGGCCTGTTCAATAATCTTTGGAAATGGTCTGATGGAACTAATTAAATATTTCAAAACTGGTAAGAACAAGAACTAAACAGTGGAAAATGTGTGGAGATGTGGTCAAATGGAAAAGGGAATGATGCTGATTGCAACTTGCAGAAACCATTTATCTGTTCAGAAAGTAAGTTTGTTTTTCTATTACTGGGGAATATTTTCAGAGACATTCCATTTTACTGTTTTTCAATAATAAGTCACAGCCAGAATTCACCTCCACCTGCTTCTCACTTAATCTCTGCCAGCATACTTATATGTATTGTAAAGATAACTAAAAAGAATGATACCATCAGAAAATTAGATATTCTTCTTTTTTTACATCCAACTAATCAGTTAGCCAGTCAGCAAGTTGTTGCTTTTCTCATATGGTGAATCCATTTCAAAACTAAAGGGAATTAACGTCTACTGCTATAGCCAATGGATTTAATGCAGACACCAGCTGTAGAGTGATACAGTAGATATGAAGAAATGAATGTTGTGACCTGTGGCCTACATCAAGCCAAATGATCATTTACAGGTATCTTTACATGGATTTAAAGAGATGTTGGAATATTTAAGGGTGTGCTTATTTATAAATGCTTATCTTCAATGCAATTAATATATCTGAAAATCACTTTGTGATATATGCAAACATTGGGTTTAAAGATATCTAAATCATTTATACATATCTCTAAAGAGATGATCTATTTTAGCAGAATCTTATTCCAGTTTGTTAAAAACATGCCTCTGAACATTTAAAGATATTATAAAATAGTTTAAAGACTCCTCTATATGAATTGTGGTTTTCCACAAACCGTTTTTTATTTATGTAGATTAGGAAAGTGCTCAAGCATTTATCCAATTATTTATATACAATTAACTATTCTTAAAGTAATGTAAAAAGAATTAAGATTCTCAGCAAACAGCTTAGTTAAGCATGTGTAGCTTTATGGATGCAATCTGCCTTTAAAAATATACATATTAAAACAGAGTCACGCACTTAATCCAGATCAGGATTGGAATGAGGAATTAAAATGTGCATTCTAATATAACACTCACATACACCATACCCATTGTTGAATACTGGGATGGTACAGCTCCCCAAATTCAGACACAGACAGGCATAGAGACTGAAGTCCAAGGCAACACATGTTTATTTCTTGTGGGGCAGCGCTTTTCCCTTCTCCCCACTACAGAACACAGTTCAAAAAACACCAGCAGTAATGCACAGTCCCTTCTATCTTTTTCTTCTTCTTTTTCTCTTTCTCTGCTGCCTCCACTCCTCTCCCAGCAAGCTTTGTCCTCCACCTCCCTACTGTGGCTCCTTTTATTCAGAACCTGGGAGTGCTCCAGGTGGTTCATCAGGAATACCTGGAATCACTCCCAGATGTGGTGGAAATCCATTATGGGGCTTTGCAGCTCCCCCTGGCGCCCCCCATGGAATCTAACAGGACTGCACCAAACACCAGCTCTCAGTGTGCCCTGCGGGAAACCGTCGTGCCACAGCCACCCAGGATGGCTGCCCTCTAGTGTCCCAGGGGAGGTATTGCCTCAGCGATCCTCTCTGCCCCGGTCCTTCCATTCTATTGGTGTCCTGGCCAGGTAATGACTGTGGCCACCTGTCACACCTTTAAAAAACCTCATGCTGTTCCAGTGTAGTGCTGAGGTGTCACCTCCTGCAATCAGGTCCAAATCCAGGTAGTTTGTCTTGTGGTGGGTGTGGCAATGTGCTATCAGCACATGTTCCTAACCTCTTATACAGAAATAACAGGACTTTATGCACGGTGCCCTAATACAGAGTCATCGCTTGCATAAAATGAACAATGCATGTTTATATAAATGTAATGAATTATTATTATTATTATTATTAATACAAAATAATGCATAATGCTTGAATGCTTCATATAGAAAATATATTCCAATGTAAAACACATTGCAGTGTATTTTAATAGATAAAACAAGAATGAAGGTATACTTGCTGTGCTTGATGCACCTTAAAAAACTAAAGAAAATATCTAACTATAAATTACATCTACTACATGTTTATGGACAGAATTTACTACACTGGTGACCTGAATGCCAAATAAAGCTAAAAAATGTTGCACCTTACTTTATTTCATTACCACAAGAAGTTTAGTTAGAATTTAATTGTGTAATGCTCACACAAAAAAGCATCAATACAAATGAAAACTGCAAGAACAACAATAATGATCGCTATAACTGACTGCCAGCATAATAGTGTACAAAAATTCTACAGTTCACATGTTAAGTTAATGCATCTAACAGCCTGTGGGTAAACACAATTCTGAAACTTATTACTCTTGATAGATCTATGCCATTTAATAGATGAAAGGGCAGTGAAAAGTGAATAGGTGAGGTACAACAGGCTGGATATATAATAATGGAAAGAAAGTGAGATTTTCTACACTGTAGTGTGCTGGGCTGTAACATCACACCAAAAGAGGCTCACCAAGTCAACAAGCTAATTAAGAAGGCAGGCACAGTTATGGGACAAACTCTCAACCTCCTGGAGAAGAGGAGAGAATGAAAATAAAACTGAGCGAGAGCCATTATGGACAATGCTGCACATCTCAACTCTCTGACACACTAACAATTTCAGCCAACTAATTATTCATGAGAAGCGTGCCAGGAAACACTTACAATTTGCAATTTGTTTTATAACATTATATGTGTTGCTCGTTGAAGTTCTGTATAAAACTAAATTTCCCCTAGGGACAAATAGAATGCTATCTATCTATCTATCTATCTAAAATGAGCTCAAACCCTGAATATTCCATGAGATGAATAAAAGGTTAGCTATTACCTTGATCAGTAGATGTTACAAATGTTTAAACAAAAAAAAATATATCTAAATCAGTGAATTGTTGTTTCTCATGTTCAGGTGTGCTTACATCATACCAACTTGTGTCACAGCTACTATCTTGAGATGATGGTCATATGAAGTGAAGAATGAACTACACAGATCTGAGGCTAGCTGAGAAATAAACAGTGAACCAGCACCTGCTACAAAATAAAGCTGGACCAGATTAAGACCCCCCACAGGCCCTTGGGTGACTTAATGAATAAAGCTCCTTAGCAGAGAGTTGATCATACTTAAAGCAATTCAGCATGTGACCACCCTGCCATTTAATGTGCACGGAGATTCAAGTGGTGAAGTAGGGTATGAGGGTCCCCCAAAGTTTCATTGAGCGGGATGTGGTTGGGGGGGCATCACTCTTGCTGATTTCAATGTGTAGTCACCCAATTGTTTCATTGAGCTGTGGTGATATCTGTACTAGGACACCCGATAGTTTTATTGAGGTAGGGATGAGGGGGGTCTCCCTTGGTAATTTTCTCATGCAGGGAGAGGATGAGTGGTGGAAAGGCAATTATCTTCAATGCAATTACCATATCTCTGAGGCTAGGGAGCTGCACTGGCAATCGGAAGGTTGCCAGTTCGAATGCCGTAAATGCCAGTAGGGACTCTGCTCTGTTGGGCCCTTGAGCAAGGCCCTTAACCTGCAATTGCTAAGCGCTTTGAGTAGTGAGAAAAACACTATATAAATGCAAAGAATTATTATTAATTATTATTATTATCTGAAAATCAGTCTGTGATATGTTCAAACACTGGTTTTAAAGATATCTAAATCATTTTAAAGGACACCCGATAGTTTCATTGAGGTAGGGATGGCAGAGGTCTCCCTTTTTTGTCATGTAGGTGGAGGATGAGTGGTAGAAATAAATGTGGGAAACCAATGTATTTATGAGATTTTGCAGTATAAAACATTCATTTTTTCATGTTTACTATATGTTTTTGTCCAATTTTTATTTCTCTTTATTGGAAATATATGTGTTATGCTACATTCACTCCTTATCCTTAGGCTCTCCATTGAAAAATGTGGTGAAGTGTGAAAATACTCTTTTATTTTGCTACAGTACTATTTCCATAGATAAGCTACTTGTAAATTCCTCATTTTTTAAAAGTTGGTACTGTGGGAAAGGGAAATGCTAATCCATCTTCTTTTAACAAAGATAACAAGAAAAGAACAAAGAGCTATGTTGGGATACAAAAGATTTGTGGAGGTACTGAAATAGTATAGAAGACCAAACATATTCACAAAAAAATGTATTTGGATCAAGCATACAGTGTAAACATGACCGTATCCCACTAATACAAGCTGTGACAGATTAGGGGTGCTCTCGCTCCCTTGAACCCTCGGACAATATGTCAGACACCAGATGAAAGTCCAAATATGAATTAATTATAATAATAAATGTGCACAAAGCACCCTCCACTCCACAATACTCAAATAAACAATACACAATCCTCCACTCCCAGACGCTTAGCCACCCTGCCTCCCAACTCAGCTCGTTTGTCTGGGATTTCCCAGAGTCCTTTATAGTCCTTGACCCGGAAATGCTGCTGAACCCTCAGTCCATGTGACTTCCTAGCACTTCCGGGTCAGATCAAAAGCTCTTCTTTTCATCCCGGAAGCACGTCATTTCCTCTGTCCCTGTGACCAGGACGTACTTCCGGGTTATAGGGCAAATACAAGTCTCTGAGCCTCCCTGCAGCATCCCCTTGCGGCCCCCATGGTATCCAGCAGGGCTGTGAAGGAAAACTCCAATATTCATGATGCCCTGCTGGAATTAGGGGCACCTCCATGCTGCCGGAAGGGCTCCATCTAGCGGCGTAGGGGTATTGGCTGGGATGAATGGCCGGCCATAGTCCACAAAGCATAAAGCATCAAAGAGAATAAGGAACTCCAACCTAGACTATGAAGAAAGCATATGACAGACAGTATGCATATTAAATAAGAATGGGCAGTCAAAGTGTAAAGAATATAAATCATTTTTAGAGGCCTAGAATAATCAGCATTTTTATATATAATATAGTAGTGATGATGTACATTTTAGATAGATAGATAGATAGATAGATAGATAGATAGATAGATAGATAGATAGATAGATAGATAGATAGATAGATAGATAGATAGATAGATAGATAGATAGATAGATAGATAGATACTTTATTAATCCCAATGGGAAATTCACATTCTCCAGCAGCAGCATACTGATACAATAAATAATATTAAATTAAAGAATGATAATAATGCAGGTGAAAAACAGACAATAACTTTGTATAATGTTAAATGTTAACGTTTACCCCCCTGGGTGGAATTGAAGAGTCGCATAGTTTGGGGGAGGAACGATCTCCTCAGTCTGTCAGTGGAGCAGGACAGTGACAGCAGTCTGTCGCTGAAGCTGCTCCTCTGTCTGGAGATGACACTGTTTAGTGGATGCAGTGGATTCTCCATAATTGATAGGAGCCTGCTGAGTGCCCTTCGCTCTGCCACAGATGTTAAACTGTCCAGCTCCATGCCAACAATAGAGCTTGCCTTCCTCACCAGTTTGTCCAGGCGTGAGTTGTCTTTCCTCTTAATGCTGCCTCCCCAGCACACCACCGCGTAGAAGAGGGCGCTCGCCACAACTGTCTGATAGAACATCTGCAGCATCTTATTGCAGATGTTGAAGGATGCCAGCCTTCTAAAGAAGTATAGCCGGCTCTGTGCTTTCTTGCACAGCGCATCAGTATTGGCAGTCCAGTCTAATTTATCATCCAGCTGCACTCCCAGATATTTATAGGTCTGCACCATCTGCACACAGTCACCTTTGATGATCACGGGGTCTATGAGGGGTCTGGGCCTCCTAAAATCCACCACCAGCTCCTTAAGACATACTACATATTTTAGAGGATCAAAATAAAATATTAGGGGTGGCACAGTGGGTAGCGCTGCTGCCTCACAGTTAGGAGACCCGGGTTCGCTTCCTGGGCCCTCCCTGCGTGGAGTTTGCATGTTCTCCTCGTGTCTGCGTGGGTTTCCTCTGGGTGCTCCAGTTTCCTCCCAGTCCAAAGACATGCAGGTTAGGTGCATTGGCGATCCTAAATTGTCCCTAATGTGTGTGTGTGTGCCCTGCTGTGGGCTGGCGCCCTGTCCAGGGTTTGTTTTCTGCCTTGCACCCTGTGTTTGCTGGGATTGGCTCCAGCAGACCCCCGTGACCCTGTAAATTGTATAATGGAAATGTTTATAATGTTCATTTAAAGGGATCACAGGATCATGCTTATGTGTACTGTCTAAGAAGCATCATGGCCTAATTCTTCTTATTTTTCTGGGTGAAGACGGGAATAATGAGAAGGTAACAATGAAGAAGGGAAAATACAGTTTGCCTTGAACGTACATACTTTTTAATGTTAAAAGACCATATTTATAAATATTGGATTCTGCCCAATACATGATGTCTATGCATAAATAAAGCTGTATTAAAATTATAGTTGAGAAAATTAGAGTTCAGATAAGTTACCATTAGATTACTTAGCACACAGCACAGCACATAATAACTGCTCTCCTCAAGAAGTCCACTCTTGACCCACCTCAGGTAGATAATTACAGACCAGTGTTTTTCCTCTTCTTTCTATCCAGTACATTGCAATGCACTGTCTCTAACCAAGTCTCTTTCTTTCTTGTATAGAATACACTGATTGATGCTAATCATTTAGGCTTCAAGAAGGGCCATTCCACAAAGACAGCTCTACTTACTTGTACCATCATCAACACGTTGCGGCGAGCAACATTCAATCTGTCCTGTGCTACCTTTGATGCTACCAACCACCAGATCCTTCTTGCCACCCTCTTTGACCATGGCATCACTGGGGTGTAGTTTGAGTTCTACCCCTTGGGCAGATCCTACCATGTATCCTGGCATGGAGAGATATCTAGGATACACTAGGCAAACACAGAGTTTCCGTTAGAAATAGTGATAAACCCTCTCTGCTTCTCTCTATACAACTCATCTCTGAGCACTATCATTCAGTCCCATGAGTTTTTAATCAATCTGGTGTTAATGATATGCACTTGTACCTGAAGTTCCGTCCAGAGGACTACATGGTATCAGCTTGATTTTTTGCTTATCTTACTGCTATTGAAACCAAGATGAAGGAACACCATCTCAAGCTCAACCTGGTGAAGACAGACCTTCTTGTTATACCTGCCCATCAGTCTTTTTCAGCACCCCATCTCTGTTTGTCCTGGCTTATTATTGCTAACACCCGCAAAGTTGATACATAACCTTACTGGTGTGATTGATGAATAGCTGTTTTTCAGACACCATGTTGTGATGGTTTCTCTGTAATGCAGATTCATTCTCTACAATATAACAACATTTTTTTTTTCATGCATAGCCCAGAATCACACAAGGAATGCATCAGGCCCTGGTTTATGAAAGCCCCCAGCCTTGATATGTAAGATCAGACCATTTCTGACAAAGTAGACAGAATTCTGGCCCAGGTTTTGGCCCTGTCATATCTGTACTACTGCAACTGTCTGCTGATAGGAGTACTAACATGTGTCACCAAGCTGTTGCAGATGAGTCAAAATGCAGTGACACATCTGGTGTTCAACCAGCCGAGGCTGACGCATCACTTCTTTTTTCAGATCACTTCATAGATTCCTGTAGCAGCAAGTATCAAGTTCAAATCCTGGATGCTTGTCTACAGAGTAGTGAGTGAGTCAGTGCCTGTTATATATGGAGACACTTGTGAGGTCCTATGCTCTTTCTCAACCTCTCTGGTCTGTTGATCAACAATGTCTGGTGATGTCTGTGTTTACGTTACATACAGTATGTACTGTTTGTATACGTATATGTTGCACCATGGTCCTAGGAAATGTTATTTCATGCCAGTGTGTGCTGCAATACTGTGTATGGATGGTATGACAAGAAAGACACTTTACTTGACTTGACATCGATACTGATATTAGTTTTATGTTCAGCAATATGTTGTCTAACTGAATGAAAAGATTTACCAACATGCTATTATGATTTGACAGAAACAATCACATCCCAAAGAACTAATATGAGCAACTATTTGAAATAATGTTTGCCTTGTGGTATTGAGCATCATCATGCTGAAAGCAGTCATTAGAAGATGCGTAAATTGTGGCCATAAAGGGATGCACATGGACAGCAACAATACTCAGATAGGCCATGGCATTTATGCGATGATTGATTGGTTTTAACGGACCCAAAGTGTGCCAAGAAAACATTTCCCATGCCATTACACCACTACCACCAGCCTGGACTGTTGACACCGGGCAGGTTGGGTACAAGGTTACACACTGATGGCACCAAATTCTGACCCAAACCATCTGTGTGTCTCAGCGGAAACCTTGATTCATCAGGCTATGTTTTTCCATTCTACAGCTGTCCACTTTTGGTGAACTTATGCCCACTGCAGCCTTAGCTTTCTGTTCTTGGCTGGCAGGAGTGGAAACTGATGTAGTGTTCTGCTATTGTATCCCATCCGACTTAAGTTTCAACATGTTGTGCTTTCTAAGATGCTTTTTTTCTGCTTGACATAGTCATACAGAGTGGTTATCTGATTTACTTTAGCCTTACTGGCAGGTAACTGGCTATTCTGCTCTGACCTCTCATCACCAAGGTGTTTCTTTCTGCTGAACTGCTGCACAGTGGATTTTTTTTTTTGTTTTTTGTACCTTTCTGAGTAAAGCCTAGAGACTGTTGTGTGTGCAAATCCCAGGAGATCACCTGTTACAGAAATACTCAGACCAGCCTGTCTGATACCAGCAAATATGTTACAGTCAAAATCACTAAAGATTACATTTTTTCCCAATCTGGTGTTTGAGGTGAACATTAACCGAAGCTCCTGATCTGCATCTGCATGATTTTATGCATTGTGTTACTGCTAAAATGATTGACTGATTAAATAATTGCGTGGATAAGCAGGTGTACAGAGAATGCTAATAATTAACTTAGTGACTGCAAATTTGCAATGTGTGTACTGAAGGTGGTTCCCATAGCCGAATCTTTAATTCTGATGCATTCTATAAAAAAACAATCAATTCTTGAGTAGCTATGATGCACTGGTGAGTAGAACGAATATGTTCTTGAGTTTGGGTTAAGAAACCTCCAGGGTCTGATAAGTTGTGGTCAGTTACAAACTGTGTAATTGTCTTTGCAGTGTTAGATGTCGTCCCCCCTGTCACAGGAGTCCTATCTAAGAGTGGATTTAAAACACAATTAAAGTCCCCAGCCATTATAATTTTATGAGTGTTCACATTGGGAATGGATGCATGAATTCCTTATCATCGACATTGGGTGCATAAACATTTATCAAAATCATTTTACTGTTAAATAAGTTGCCCATGACCATCACATATCTCCCTTCAGGGTCCGATACTACATCTGATGCTACAAATGGAACTGTTCTGTGTATGAGAATTCCCACACATCTAGTTTTCTTTGTAAAGCTAGAATGGAACATTTGGCCAGTCCAGTCTTTTTGTAGTCTGGACTGATCCTTGCTTAGTAAGTGGGTCTCCTGTAAAAATACTATTTTAGCGTTTAAGCCTGTTAGGTGAGAGCATACTTTCTTTTTCTTTAATTCGTGATTCAGGCCTTTAACATTCCAGCTCACAAGTTAACTGTCCCATCATGGAGACATTGATTCTGAGTTTTTAATGTCATTTTATAGTCTTAACTGGTAGTGAGGCAGTTTTAATCTTAATTTCACATTTCCCCACGAGTTATTGCCATATAGCCTATTGTTACGTTGATATTTATAGTTATAAGGATTAGAAGAATAGATTAGATATAGCCTGCTCTCCTTCTCTTCTAAATGATTATTTTTTTATAGATAATAATTTCTTGCCTACGATTAAATCGTGCAAATTCGACACAATTGTTATCTCCGACCATGCCCCCCTAGTCTTGGAGCTAAAATCATTAAGCCCCTCACACTCACCTCGCAGATGGCGTCTTAACCCTCTTCTTTTAGCAGACAAGAACTGCACAGAATTTATATCCAAACAAATCAGCTTCTTCCTAGAGACAAACACACCCTCAGAGGTTTCTGCAGGAACACTCTGGGAAACTCTAAAGGCCTTCTTAAGAGGTCAGATTATTTCATATCTTTCCCACAGAAATAAATTAGAAACCAAGAAAGCATCAGAGCTAAGAAGCGAAATTACTAGAATAGATGAAGAACAAGCCAGGCGTCCAAGTGAAGCTCTTCATAGGAAAAGGTAGGCTCTGCATACAGAAGTCAACATCTTGACAACTAAAGAAACTGAACAACTTATTTATAAGTCAAGACATCATTACTATGAATATGGAGAGAAAGCTAATAAGCTTTTAGCTAAACAAATTCACATACAAAAAGTTCACAATGCAATCCCAATAATCACCAACACGAATGGAGAAGAAATCATTGACCATAAAAATATAATGCACACATTTAGAGATTATTATAAATCTTTATATTCTACTGAGTTCAAAGAAGACAACACACAATCTAATGCATTTCTGGATACATTACAGACACCACAAATAGATGCTTTAAGTGCTGAGGAACTGGATAAACCTCTGACGCTATCAGAATTACTAGATGCTATAAAGTCATTTCAAAGCGGGAAATCAGCAGGCCCTGATGGTTACCCCATAGAATTTTATAAGAAATTCTCCACTCAGCTAGCTCCCTTCTTATTGGCAACATTTACAGAAGCTAGAGACAATCAAATTCTACCTCAAACTTTTCGTCAAGCATTAATCACGTCTTTCCTAAACAAAATAAGAACTTGTTACAATGTGCATCATACAGACCAATTTCACTCCTAAATAATGATGTTAAGATACTCTCAAAAATTCTAGCTAGAAGGATGGAGAAAGTGCTGCCCTCGGTAATATCACAGGATCAAATTGGATTTATTAAAGGCCGACACTTATCTTCCAATCTCCGATGCCTGTTTAATGTTATATATTCACCAGCAAAGTCAAACACCCCAGAAATATTACTATCATTAGATGCAGAAAAAGCATTTGATATGATTGAATGGAACTACCTAGATAGATAGATAGATAGATAGATAGATAGATAGATAGATAGATAGATAGATAGATAGATAGATAGATAGATAGATAGATAGATAGATAGATAGATAGATACTTTATTAATCCCGATGGGAAATTCACTGCATTGGAGAAATTTGGGTTTGGCCCGAATATTTGTGCATGGATCAAACTACTGTATACCAATCCAGAAGCTTCAGTTTGTATTAACAACATTTGTTCAGACTACTTTAAGCTAGAACGTGGCACCAGACAAGGATGCCCCTTGTCACCACTGCTGTTTGCAATCGCCATTGAACCACTGGCGGTTCACTATCGAAATTCTTATCAGATAAAGTGGATTATCAGAGAAGGACTGCAACAGAAAATTTCTCTATATGCAGATGATATGGTTTTATATATATATACCAGACCCAGAAAGCACTGTGCCTGCAGTTTTAACAGCACTTACAGAATTTCAAAAGATATCTGGTCCCAGAATTAATCTGAATAAAAGTATACTCTTTCCAGTGAATTCACAAGCATATAATAATAGATTGGACACCCTAACTTTTACCATAGCAGATCAGTTTAAATACCTAGGGGTAAATATCACAAGTAAACATAAAGCTCTTTATCAACAAAATTTTGCCGTCTGTATGGAAAAAATTAAGCAAGACTTGCATAGATGGTCAACCCTTCATCTCACTCTAGCCGGAAGAATTAATGTTGTTAAGATGAATATCCTTCCTAAACTTCTTTTTTTATTTCAAAACATTCCAATATATATCAATAAATCATTTTTTAAGCAATTAGATTCAACTATAACCTCATTTATTTGGAACTCAAAACACCCACGTATCCGAAGAGCGACCCTACAAAGACCTCAGGCAGAAGGTGGCATGGCTTTACCTAATTTTCAGTTTTATTACTGGGCAGCAAACATACAAGCCATAAAAACCTGGACACAAAAAGTGAACATACAATAGAAGTAAAATCCTGTAGTACTTCTTTACACTCCCTGCTCTGCACTCCAATAAATGCAAGTTATCGCAAATATACTAATAACCCAATTGTGCTTTACTCACTCAGAATATGAAACCAACTTAGAAAGCATTTTAAAATGGAATCTTTTATCTGTGGCACCTCTGCAAGAGAACCACCTCTTTCAACCCTTGCAAACATATCCAGTTTTTAATACCTGGAAAAGATTTGGGATTAAATTGCTCAGAGATCTTTATATAGACAATATCTTTGCATCCTTTGAACAATTACATTCCAAATTCAACCTCCCAGCTACACAATTCTTTCACTATCTTCAAATTAGAAACTTTGTTAAACAGAAACTGCCCGATTTTCCTCATCTCGTACCCTCCACCATGCTGGAAAAAATACTGCTCAATTTCGAGGAATTAGACACCATTTCCGCATTATATAAAATCTTATTAGAGTCCCTTCCTTTAAAAGATCCAAGAGGATATTGGGATAAAGATCTCTTAATCAATATATCAGAAAAGGAGTGGAAGGTAGCATTGCAGAGAATTCATTCGAGCTTCATATGCGCAAAGCATAGAATTATTCAACTTAAATTTTATATCGAGCTCATCTGTCTCGCTTAAAACTGTCCAAAATGTTTCCAGGGCAAGATCCAACCTGCGAACACTGCAACCAAGCTCCTGCCTCATTGGGTCACATGTTTTGGGCCTGCACCAAGTTAACATCATTTTGGACCAAACTTTTTAAGTGCCTTTCAGACAGGCTTAGTGTCACAATCCCTCCTAACCCATTAATAGCTGTGTTTGGGGTCCTTCCAGACGGACTTGAAGTGGAGAAGGACAAGCAAATGGTGATTGCATTCACTACACTTTTGGCACGCAAACTTATTTTGTTAAATTGGAAGAATCCTAATTCTCCTCTGATAAGTCAGTGGGAAACCGATGTTTTATATTATTTGAAATTGGAAAAAATCAAATTCTCAGTTAGAGGATCTGTACAGAATTTTTTCAAAACCTGGCAGGATCTAATCAATAATATTTTAGAATAAGAAGAAATAATTATTTTCGCATTTCTTTCCCTTCTCCATTTTTTATTTACCTATATATATTTTTTCCTTTCTTTTGTTTATTTTTGCCCCATTAAAAAACCTTAAGCAATTCTCCTTTGGCCATGCTCTCCTTCTCAAGGGTGGGGTTTGATTTGTTTTCAATTCTTTCTTGTATAAATTGATCTATTTGTATGGAATAATTACAATAAAATTAATAAATAAAAATTAAAAAAAGAAAAAATTTTGATGCATTCTTATTTTGACACAAACTATCACATTTTTTGTACAGTTTGTGAAATTTTTTGATTATTTTATTCTAACCCATCCTTACACTCCCTTGTTCTCAAAATTTTAGTCAATGCAGATCTGTTTAGACTAGCCCTTTTGTTTACTAATTTATATTTTTATGGTTTGTTCTACTGCATATGAATCTCTTAGACAGAATTACATTATTTAATTCTCAACATAACATTCTAGAGTTTATAAACTGCGGATTAGCATTAACAATGAAAAGCTTATATTGAAACCATATTTTTTCAACAAGTGTGCAGAAAATATTCAAGCAAATTACATGCAAATGAAAAAGATGACAAAATATTTTTTTCCTCATTTGAGTTCCTTATGTATAGCTGTTGGGAGGAAAAAGGTTGTACAAAAGCAATTGAAGCTGACATGCCTGTTACAGAGTGTAAAATAAAGGTAGGAACTAAACATATGTTAACAATATTAACACTTTGATTTATGCAGTCATAATAATAATAATTCATATTAAGAATTAATTTGAAACAAATTCTGTCCTTTGACTGCTAATTTTTTTAGTCTTTTTACAGCTTAATTTTTCTTTAAACCTATCATAAAATGTATTCTGTATGATACATTAAATTATTTGTAATTAAGGTTTGTTGTTTAGCATGAAAGCATATTTTGATATATTCAATGTAGTGACTTTCAATATACAAATTGTGACAGTATATTTCAGTTTTGATTAGGTAGTTATATATTAGAATTATTGTGCTAAAATTGTCTAGAAATGCAGACTCTTACCTTACTGCTGTAACACATTATGGAAGTAATCAAGTTAAGTTTTGGAAATCCCTTAAAGGGTTCAGAGGAGGAATTTTCCCAAATTTTTTAACATATGTTATAAAAATAAAGTTTTGATGCTTTCAATTTTCATCTGCACTTACAATAGCATGTACAGTCAGAGGAACTGTAAATATGCCTAAAAGGTAACGCGCCACCAGGTAGTATTGAGACCATTCCTGAAAATGGAAAAATTATTTATGTTTCATTTAAAGGCTTGGCCTAAGTCCCACTTGTTGCAGATCATTTTAATTAGGCAATTAGAGGTTTATAGGAATTACTGCTATAAATCACCCCATGTACAGAGGTGGTAATGATTTAAATGATTGCTGTCCAGTTCAATAGTCTTTAATAGATAGATAGATAGAACCTTATTTTCCTCTATTAGAACTTTGTTTTATTGAAGCTCTTTAAATAAATACATAAATAGATAAATATATATATATACTATGATATGAACTCACACAATATGAGTAAATAGGAAGAAAATGTAATAAATGAAAGAAAAGTCACAGTGAGGCATTATGTAGATGTATTATGCTGACAAAGTCCAAGTAGTGTTTCTTGACACACTTCTGCTGAATAATTCATTGGCTGAAAGTCCTTGGTGTTAGTGTGTCAGAGAGGGGATGTGCACCATTGTTCATAATGAAGCTCAGTTTTGTTTGAATTCTCTCCTCTGCAACAGCGTGCACCCTGTAACTAATCTTGCCCTTTTAATTAGCTTGTTGAATCAGTTGGCCTCTCTTGAAGTGTATGTTACTAGCGTAGAAAGTCTCATTGGCCATCACAGAGTTATAGAAGATGTGAAGGATGTCGCTTCCCACATTAAAGGAATGCAGTGTCCTAAGGAAAAAGAGTATGCTCTGCCCTTTCTTATATAGTTCCTCTGTGTTCTGAGTCCAGTCCAACCTGTCATTAATGTACTTGTAGGAGTGAATCTCCTCTACATCCCCTTCTTGAATAGTGACCAGACATAGAAGCTCTTTTGTGTGGCAAAAATCTACAGCTGTATAAGGTGTACAAGACTAATAACCCCAAGGTGAATCGTAGGGCATATGAGAACATGAGGCCAACCATTAAGAAAGATATTAGGAAGGCTAAAAGCAATTGGAGAGGAATATAGCAGATAAAGCGAAAGATGACCCGAAGAGATTCTTTAAGTATTTTTGGAAGAGATGAAGTGCATCAGGAATAGTAAAGTGAAATTAAAAAATGCAGACAGTGAAATAGCGGACACTCTAAACTTGCATTTTTCCAAGATTTTCACAAGTTAGGAAGTGGATAACCTCCCAGCACTAAATGGGACTACTAAGGAGGTTCTGAGCAATTTGGAAATTTTAGAGGGAGAAATACTGCTTAGAATAAATAAGCTGAAATCAAACAATTC
The DNA here is from genome assembly GCF_900747795.2 of Erpetoichthys calabaricus. NCBI lineage: Eukaryota > Metazoa > Chordata > Cladistia > Polypteriformes > Polypteridae > Erpetoichthys > Erpetoichthys calabaricus. The sequence goes on from NC_041394.2 coordinate 67,510,372, forward strand.
ACTAGGACCACGTTAAATTTATCCCCAAAATTCTATGAGGAAGCAACAAAAGGATGTGATCAAAGTGGAGCATATGATATTATTTATCTTGAATTTCAGAAAGCATTTCATAAGGTGCCACATGTCAGGTTGTGCATCAAACTATTAGAAGTGTGAGTTCCGGGTGATGTTGGTAGATGGGTGCAGAATTGGCTCAGACACACGAAGCAGAGGGTGAAGGTGCGAGGAACCTTATAAGAATTGTCTAATATTAAGAATGTTGTTCCACAGGGGTCAGTGCTGGGGCCGCTGCTATTTTTAATATATATAAATGATTTACTGTAGATAAGAACATAAGTAACAAGCTGGTTAAGTTTGGAGATGATACCAAGATAGGTGGATTGGCAGATAATGTAGAATCCGTTATATCATTACAGAAGGAGTTGGACAGCATACAGGCTGGGGCAGATTTGTGGCAAATTAAATTTAATGTCAGTAAATGTAAACTACCAAGTAGCTTGGTAGACAGTAAGACTTTAGGGACTTTCAAATCTAGACTTGATGTTTTTTAGAATTTAGTGGATAGGACTGTCGAGCCTTGTTGGGCTGAATGGCCTGTTCTCATTTAGATTGTTCTAATGATCTAATGTTCTAACCCGTTCCTTGGTTTTGCTGATGTTAAGTTGCAGACAATTCTCTTTGCATCAAGAAACACACTCCTATACTCTGTGTCATCCCCTTTATGAATACATCCCATAAGTGCAGAATCATCTGAGAATTTCTGCATGGGACATGACCTAGAGTTCTGTTTATAGTCTGAGGTGTATAGAGTGAAGAGAAAAGAAGACAGGACTGTTCCTTGTGGTGCTCAAGTGTTCTCACATAGGTATCAGAAACACAGCCATTGAGTCTCACAAACTGCGGTGTGAAAGAATGAATCTTAAGTAAACATTATGTGATAATGGCTAACACGGTACAACACCCTAGTACTACTGTGATACAGTATAAAAACTAAGTACATTAGAACCTCCAGATTTCTAAATATCAGTCTAATGGGGTTACATATTAACACCATAAATAGAAAGGTAATTGAATAATTGTATGTTGTGATAGAAATATGAAGGGATTAAGACAGATGAAAAGCTGAAAAATTTGGCTTAGTTAAAACATTTGTGGTGGAATGCTCAGCCAACCAGACAACACACTCACACATCACGTCTTTCAAGCTGAAATAATGAAAAGGCTTATTCATACAATCTAGAACCAATGCAGTTTGTCAAAATAACTCCTTATAGGACATTCAGACTCATAGACTACTTTATACATGCATAATGGTTCTTTTGAAGCCTCTCAGGATTAAATATATAAGTTTCCTGATTGTAAAGTTTTCAGTAGTTTTCGATAGATAATTTGTTCACAGTCAGTTTTTACATCTGTGGTTTCTTATTTGATGTGCAGTTCATTAAGTTATAATATGCCTGATTCATCCATCCATCCATCCATTTTCCAACCCGCTGAATCCGAACACAGGGTCACGGGGGTCTGCTGGAGCCAATCCCAGCCAACACAGGGCACAAGGCAGGAAACAATCCCAGGCAGGGTGCCAACCCACCGCAGGACACACACAAACACACCCACACACCAAGCACACACTAGGGCCAATTTAGAATCGCCAATCCACCTAACCAGCATGTCTTTGGACTGTGGGAGGAAACCGGAGCGCCCGGAGGAAACCCACGCAGACACGGGGAGAACATGCAAACTCCACGCAGGGAGGACCCGGGAAGCGAACCCGGGTCCCCAGGTCTCCCAACTGCGAGGCAGCAGCGCTACCCACTGCGCCACCGTGCCGCCCTGCCTGATTCATGTAATGTCAAAAAACATTTTTAAAAATATTATCACTAAATTGTTTTATGGAAAATGTATATGTTTATTCACTTTTGGCTTATTGCACATTGTGAAGAATTTATGTGGTTCACATTTATACATTTATACAGCACTATACATGATACAAAAGCCTACGTTATCTGCTGAAACAGGGTTCCCCCTGCTCCTTGCACCATATCAACACGCCAGTAATGGGAATGGGCACTGTAAGGTTTAGATACTGTTACCTGTATGCACGTACTGAATGCCCTGGAAGTAGACTTACAGGAAAAAGAATGCAAGATAGAGAAGGTATAAACTGAGATTAAATGGTAATATTTTCTGTTATGGTAGGGGCAGACATCCTAGAAGACAAAGGGTGGCACATCTATTACCTTAAGTAAGAAAAGTATACAGAAGAAGGTTAGGAGGCAGACATGAGGTTTGTATTGAGAAAACTAGAAGTATATTTCTTTGGTAAACTTGGGTCCAGAAGGATGAGCAAGAGGAAATTACAGACCTTGGAAGTGAGTCTGTTATTTGAACTTCTCTTCGGGAAGAAACTGTAGGATGGTGGCTGCAGCAAGGAGTGGCAGAAAGGATGAAGATATCATGGTTATGTAAGAAAAATACACCGAGGAAGATAAGCACAACATACTAGAGTACTTTTAAACAGTATTTATGAGTTGGACAAGTGGGTAAGCCAAAACATCTGGTAGAGAGAGTGTCAACAGGCAGAAATTATGTAGAGTTCCTTAGCACTATTTCATTCTGAGTCTCAGTCCTACGAAGGTTCCAATGCTGGTATTGTCTTCATTGAACAATTTCTGCTAGTGTTGTTTCAAATATGATAAACCCATACTTGTACTAAAGTTGTTCCAGTTTGTTTTACTTTGTCTGAGCTTTATCCAAAATAGTATACCAAATATACAGGAGCCTCTGGTAAACTGCAAGCTTTTATGAATAGTGTTCAAAGTGACTTTGAAACTTCAACCAATAATGACAGTAAGAAGAAAATAATAAAAACTCAAAAGCTATAAAAACCAGCAAAATAAAAAAAATGTAAACTATAGTAACGCAGATATGCAAATTTCTGGTGCTTTAAGGTATAAATAACACCTCATTTATATTTCTTGCTTGTAGAAAGAAGTCAAACAAAATGACACCTTTTATTGGCTAACTAAAAAGATTACAATATGCAAGCTTTTGAGGCATCTCAGGCCCCTTCTTTAGGCAAGACACACCCTAATACTACTTGCTTGTAGAAGATAATATCTACAATTACGGGAACAAACATTCTCATTCTGGCTGCTGTTTCAGATGCTTAGTAGTTCCTGATGCTGGGAGAATAAGGAATGATTTACTGGCAATAATAAATTGGCATTTTGATTTTTTGTGGAGTTGGACCGATAAAATATTTCTGAGCATGCCACACTATCTGCTAAAGTCCCTTACTGTTGTTCCAGATTCTCATAAGATGAATAGTATCGCTTTCTATAAGTTCTGAAGCTATATTTCCTATTATGGCATAGATTAATATTTTTGTTTTTCCTTTTCCACAGATTCCTAAAATGAAGTCAAGTGTTTTAATTCTACTTTTGCTAATATGTAAGTTTTTCATAATTATTTATAATATGTAGCGGTTTGAAAATAATATAATTTTTTTTCTCCCCAATATTTTTTGCAAGTTTTAAAAACAAGACCAATATTGACAAATATGCAAGTGAAAGAGGTGGAAAGGTCTGTGAGTATTCAGTAGAAGATATAAAAAAATCTGCTATTCTTTATTGAATGATTGTGTGAAGAGTTAAAATACTAATTGGACTTGTTGAAAACAAATGCTGCAACATTATTTATCCTACACTTTAACATAGTGAACATAAACATATTATGTAATATTTTGTATGATTTGGCTGTTTTTTTCTTCATGGATTGGTTTCCCTGTGTTATTGGACTGAGGAATAATAAACAAACGCTTATTGTTCTTTTTCATGATTGCTTCCTTAACTCAATGAATTCCGGCCTGAATGCCACTCTGTGAACCTTAATTTCCCTGTTGATTCAAACTTCAAAAATGTCAGTTGGAAATATTTTAAAGGAAATAATTTTATTTCATTGTAAACTTCTTCAAACAACTGTAATCTTATTGCACTTTATTATGAGGAAACCAGCAGATAGTAAAAAAGAACTGGAGGCAGGATAAAATAGATGGTAACCCATGATTTATTATTGTGTATGTGCGTCTGCAATGTGACTGTATATGTCTGACAGAGTGGAGGCACAAACATAACTGAGACCAAACATAACTCAGTCTGGTGACATTGATGGGGCAATGCCAAGAAAAACAGCAGCAGCAGTGGAAATCAGTTAACACTGATAACTTGCAAAGTCAACATCAAGTCACACACTGTTTAAAATTGAAAACTTGAATTATTTGTAGTGTCAGTTTAATTGGCATGGTCTGGCCAAGCCAGCTAGCAATTCCACTCAAATAGAAGGAAGAAAGCTCTACAGTATGTGTTAAATCTATTGATGTGTTGTAGCCACTAGAGGTGTAGCAGAGCCTGGGTTCAGATCATTCTGACTCCTTTTGGAGTTGCTGATGGAGCTGCTGCTTTCATGCCAGACTTGGGAGTACTTCTGGTGCAAAAATATTACATAAAGGACGCACTTCTGGGACAGGTGTAACTGCCACAAAGCAAGAGAGTTCTTTCCCAGCAGCACCCACTTTCAGCATCCAATGAACTCAACAAGGCTGCCATCCAGGACTATGCAGGCCTGCAGGTATCCAATGTGGTCCACCAGAGGAGCACTGTCATGTAGCATACCTAGCAGTCTCCCTCTGACCTTTCACTATTTCTGTCCCCCAATTTGAAGAGGGGGGCAACACCCTTCCAGGTTTGGACACCCATTCTTGCCTCCCATTCATCTTCTTTTAATCCGGTCTTTGGGCCAATCAAGGAGACATGTGTACAAGCCAAGAGGGGATGTCTGTCTAGCCATTATTTTGTCCTTACATGCCTGCCTACTGGCTGCAGGAGGGAATGCTACTTCTCTTCCTTAGGATGTTATTTCTTCTTCTTGTTTTGTACATAATCATGGCCTCCATACCTGTTAAAGGAACACCTGCCACTTCTGCTGGCAATGATATCAGGTTAGCAATATTATTGTACTCTGTCCAGTTATTTACAGTTCATCTTTAGCTGGTTAAGAAAACCAAAGAAATTAAAAGTTCAGAATTAGAAAAAGGATAAATACTGTACATAGTCATACCCATACATTTAAAAAAAAGATATTGCTATACTTGGAATTTCAGTGTGTGTGTGTGAGGAGAAAATACAGGATTGTGCTTGAAAAACAAAAAGTATTTACAATTACAGATCAGAAAGTTGTTTTGCTGTTAAAAATAATAAACTTAGGCTCTTTCAAATAATATGTTTGATTTATCATGGGGAAAAATATGATGAAAAAGATTTCAAAACCAGATATTTGTGTAACTAATTTCAGATACATCACAGAAAAACATGACACATGGAAAAAAGAATCCAAAAAAACCTGGTGAGTTCATTTTTCAGTTTTTGCTCATAGACTGCAGCCTTACATAATGATTGAATCAAATGTAGAGTATGTTTACCTATATCCATGCATTGCAACCCTTTTTTCACCATATTTTCCTTTGTGGCGGACGGCCGGGTCCCATGCCTGGCCGGGACGCCCCTTCGACATATGTTCTGGGGGAGCAACCATGGGCTGCTCAACACCTCCTCCGGGACGCTTGGTGGCAGCCTCCCTGGCTGACAGTGGTGCCTCAGCCTCCCGTACTGCAGGGCTCCATAGGAGATGGAGTCCTCCACAACCCTGTTGGGATCTGGGTTGGCCGTCAGGGGGCGCGCATGGGTCCCTGAGCTCAGATGGATGAATCTTCAGCCCCACCTGGGAGTGCAACTTGAAACAGGTGATCAAGCACCTGAAGCACTTCTGGGTGGGCCATAAAAGGAGCCAGCGACCACCACTCGGCAGCCAGAGTCGGGTGGAGGAGGACAAGGTTGCCTAGGAGGAGTGGTGGTGCAGAGGAAGAATGTTTTACTTTGGTGTATTGGTGCTTTTGGGACTGTGTTGTGGCTGGAGGACACGGGGAAGATGTGCCCTCCAGCTGAAGAACATAAAAAGTTTATTTATTTTGTACATGTGCCTCCAGTGTGAATCTGTGTCGGGTCGGGTGCATATATAACGCCTTTTTACACCTTGCATTTTTTATTTTTAACATTGGACTTTTAGCAAAAGGATTCCTAAAAATTACCACATCAACTTTATGTGCATTTTGAAATCAACATATAGTCACTGTTTCTTTTTACCCAGGGATTTATACTTTTACTTCTATTGGAAAGAGCTCAAAATCCCTGATCAAATGTCAATATACATAGCTGTGTGACTTCCAACATGTTTCTTTCTCTGCACCTTTTTTGATTTATCATTTTCTAGTTAAAATTATTTTTAATGTGAAATGTCCTTTTTCAATTTATATCTACAGGCGTTTTGGACTTTCTAGACTGAATCATGCATGAAATATACACTGGCCACTCCAAAGGGAAGTGTGAGGAACATATATGCTTTCACCAAGGACGTTATTCAGTTTATAACTAGATAGCCCGGAAATATGAAGCAGCAGAGCTTATAACTGTGTCATTGTGCTGTCCTTATGAGAGACAGCAGAAGATACAGAAGCTCCTTGGTATAATTTGCATAAAAATGCAAATTTAGTGAAATGTTTCATTTCTTTCCAGTCAGGAATGAACCTTGTATGGGCACCAGAATGTTACAAAGTACACACCCAAACTCAAACAAACAAGCACGATGTATTGTCAGATATTTTTGTGTGAAAGGAAAACCACTCACTGAGTTTTTAAATTATAGCAGACTAGCCAACCCGTGGCGTAGCATACGTCGCATAATCAGGCCGCTTTTTTAATGATTTTTAAGCACAGGGAAAAAATGAACATTTGAGAAATCCGTAATTTAATAATGAGTACAAAGCGTGTGTACAAAGGGCAGGGACGTAATCAGAGCGAGTGTATGACCCGCACTTACTGGGAATTCCTCGTTCATGGGGAACAATTGCAAGCCCCAGTTTCCAGCATGAATGGGGTTCAACGGCTTACCCACGCCTCTCTGCGCCGGGTAGACACACGTTGATCCATTCAGTGTAGCACGTGTGCAGTTACCTGATGCAGGAAACTGTATAACATTGAAAGAAGTGTTGTTTCCATGAAATACATTTGAAGCGGTGGCCATGGAAGGCAAATGAACAGTCCACATTTGCAAAATCCGTAACGCTGCTTTCAGTAAGTACAATGCACACGCGTTTAATTTGTTGGCCACGTTTTGCCAGCTGTCTTTTCTGGTTTGGGCTGCTTTTGCAGTGTTACCGCTTGTGCATATTAAATCTTGAAATCCTTCGGGTAACAAATTAACTAACTAACTAACACCCACCCACCCACACACACACACACAACTTGTGTGAAGAAAATGCGCCCATTCTTTCATCATTTTGTTGCAGCCTATCAAAGACTTGCTGATCATGTTTTCTAGACTCAATATACATTGGCTTTTCACTCAGCGTGGGGGCGCGCATTCATTTCGGATTATTAAATCCCGCTAGACTAATCTGCTACATGGCTGCGTTTGAAAAACCGACTTATCCCGGATGAGTTTCACCGGCATTAATGATTAGGAATCCGGTTGGAACAAAACCCTGCAGCCACAGGGGTTCACCAGGATTGAGTTTGGGAAACACTGCTGAACACAGACGAAACCGACTCAGGTGAGGATTTGGGGTGGGCAATGTAGCTGCTCGAGGGGATCAGAAATAAAAGGAAAACAATGTGAAGGCAATGTGTTCCTGTGGTATAGAGGGTCCACAGCTCCCCTTCAAAAGGCCATTTTTAAATAAATAATCATCGCGCTCACAGCGTAGTGAGGGGCGTGGAAGTGTGGCTGAAACGGTTTCCGGGTGGAGTCGTGCTGCGTGTGTTTCTCTCCTGTGCAGTGTGCGAGCGAGTGAGGAGAGAGAGAAAGCCGGTATGTTAGAGTGAGCGAGAGCAGGCTCGAAGGCAATGTATTCCTGTGGTACAGCGGGTCCATAGCTCCCCTTCAAAAGCCCATTTTTAATCAGGCGACTGACAGTAGTGGAGTCAGGCACAGAGAAGGTCAGCTGCTGAGAGAGCGTCTTGACTGTTGCAGGGCCTGCATCGGTGAAGCAGGTGAGACGCTAATGAAACAGAGGCACAGGGCTTATTGGTTTTTAAAGACTGCTTCCTTCATTGTGTTTTAACCTCAGTTTTAAAGGATTGTTTTAAGGATCCCATAGGATACCCCTCGCAAACTGTTTTACACGCTGCATATAGCGATTCACATCCGCGAGAAACATGCCTCTATGAACAGTCAACGTGGCTCAGAGGTGCATGTGGACTCTACCCCAGACGAACATAAATGACGCCGTTTTTTCTGTGTCATCGCGTCCGAGTTGGTAGGCGTGGCTCTGCGAGTTGTCGTCGTATCCAATGGTCTTAGAGTTGGTGGGCGTGGCTGTCTTGCGTGCTTTCCATGGGTGTCTACTTGTCTCTTGCGTGTTTTCCATGGGTGTCTACTTGTCGGCGGTTTAGTGAATTATATATATAGATTGTCTGAGACTAGGTCCTTGGGTATATAACATGAGGAAACATTGCTAAATACTACTCTATTGAGATACTTTCACCTGCAATGCACAGACTTCACATGTATTTTGTATAACAAATCTTGTGTGATGTATTATCATTGGACGAGTGGGCTCACTAGATTCATTATTGGTTGGCCTCTCTTGACCCCTAAGCTTAACACACACATAAAGGAAACAAGCATACATACATTTAAGCACTGGTCATGATTAATGCCTGCACAGCCTGTCACTCCTCTGTACTCCAGACAAGGACTCACTAGGTTTGAGAGACGAGATGGGTGCATGTTACTCCTTCCTGTGATGCTCACAATTGGAGGCATCCCTCCGCAACACCTAATCCTGTAGAAAAGAAACCAGAATCTGCCCATACTAAGTGCCATGTACTACTTTATTCTATCATTAACTAAATATATGCAGATAAAGTATAGAAGTTTATAACAAAGCAATATTTATTAACAAACATAAATAACAGAAAAGTCTAGCTGTAACGCTCTAATAAAAATATATCCGTATTTCAAAGTCAAAAGGCTTCACACCAGTTCAATAAAAAGTGAAAGCAGAAGAGTAGCGTCCATAACGTAGACATCTGTATGAAGGAGAGAGACTTAGTATCTTTAGGTGGCTTAACTTGAGAGTTTCATAAATCTGACTGGTACATGGATATCATCATTCATGATGGTATTTAAATCCCCTCTCTGTTAAGTGTAGTCATCCAACTTTTGAAAAAAAGATTACAACAAAGTTCTCTAGCTTTATAAGACTCTTTGGTTTTTGCTCATGAATGTCCTCAAATTTTGTCTTTTGGTTTGCATATTAGGCTTAGATGCCTCTTTCTTATTGATCTTCTAGTTATGTTCCTTGGTTCGTTTCTCTATATTACACTTTGTCATGCTGTCCCAGTTCCTTTCCTCTTCTCTCTCTCTCTGTCTGCCCTTCAAGTAGTAGAAAACTGAGTGATAGAAATTAAGCAGGGGTATTTGTTGAGTTAGCAGGAAGGTTTTTATAGCAATAGATTCACAACAAACTCAAATCATCATTTGCACATACAGCCTTCAGTGGACTATGCTGTACCAGCTGTTATTTATTGGTGCTTCTGACTTTAGAAAATGCACAAAATACAGGCAAGGCTGTGTGAAATAAGCACAATGGTACCACAGCAGTTTTACATTGTTTACGTGAATAAATTACATTTACTTTGCATAATATGTATTTTTCTTACTAAGCCACATAAGTCAGCCTTAAACTCCTCCTAAATGACACACTGCGCAGAAAATTACCCTGGAGTTAAATTTAACTCTGTCATCTCTCTGTCACCTATGATCATGTACTATGGGTAATGGATTAAAGAATAAGATCACAAGTACAAGTGGCAAAAAATAGGTTTCTTTACAGGTCTCATGGGCTGACACTCCAGAGAAGGGTGAGAAGCTCCTTATTTTGAGAGATCCTCCGAGTAGAGTCACTGCTCCTCTATATCGAGATGAGCCAATTTAGGTTGTTTGAGCATATCGTAAGAGTTGTTTTGGGCACTTTCCAGTGGACATAGCCCCTAATGCAGACTGAGGATATTCTAGAGGGATTATATCTCTTGGCTGGCTTGGGTATGTCTGGGAATTCCCCTGTGGAATAGTGGGTCAGCAGATTAACGATTAGGAGCCCTTTTTAAAAAATGTAGTAATTAAATAGCCCGCCTCAATCTCCATGGGTGTGCATGCTCACTCAGGTGTGAGACGTTCGTGAGGTGATTGAGGCAAGATGCACCTGCATGTGATTGCGCGGTCTGTCTCAATTGCTTCATCGGCTTTCTGTGATGTATGACTGAGGGCACTGCACCCATGAAGGCATATAAGGGAGAGCCGGCATGAGGAAAAAAGAGGCCAAAGGAGGAAGATATAAACAGACTGGCCAGTGAGTGAAAGACAGATGAAGGAGAGACAGGTTAAATGGAAGAAATAGAGAGAAAGAGTGCAGGCGTCTGTGCTGCAGGGAGCAGAAGGCAGGTGGTTGAGAGTGAGGTTCAGGGCTGAGGAAGCCTGAAGCCTAAGAAAGGGCAGTATACTGAGCGATTGCTGGGGAGTAGGAGCAGCCCAATATGTGTCTCTCGCAGACTCTGAGGGATAGGCAGCGGGGGGCGTATGCAGCTCAATGTTGCACCCCAGCAGGACTGCTGAAGGCTGGGCAATGGGGTCCTGATCTAGGATATGAAGGTTGATGGCCCCTATTGGTGGGTGTCTCCTCCTTTTGCGATGTTCGAACAGGATAAGGGGAGGAGTTGTCAGGTTTAAAAGGGCAGCATTCGGAGCTCAAAGTTCTGTGGATTGTCTCTGGCTTTTAACCTCTAATTTTAATGGATATTTATTGGAACTGTTTTTAACCTCCACTTTTGCACCATTTTATGGATTCTTTATTTATTGACTGATGGAGCACTGCAATGTTTTGGACACATTGTTTGGACTGATTTTAATAAAGAACTAATCACTTGGAACCTACCACTTGCTATGTTTGTGTGTTGTGTCCTGATCTGCTGGCTCATGCCTCGGGTATGTTATCAGCAGAAGCGGGTTCAAAAGGCTCCCAAGAGTAACTGGGAGAGTGGAGCTGACCCACAATGTCACATCCCCAAGAATTACTGGATTCTGTATTTGGAGATAGGGAAGTCTGGGCTGACCTGCTTGGCATGCTGACTACGCAACACTCATCAGGAAAAGCAGTTTCAAGCAATGCAATGAGATTAACTTTCTGCAGTCATATTAGCCTTATTAGCTGTCTCATTTAAGGTTGCATACTGCTTGTCTTGTTATTTGTAGTTAAAAAAGCAAAAGCTAAACTCTAAGAACTCAAAACCAATTTGAAAATTTTTCTTTGTAATGTTTTAGGCCAAATTTCAATTGGCCTTTTTCTGACTCACATTGTTCATTTTCTGAATTCTGACCTAATTCTGAAAGGGATTTTTTTTGTCATATTGCTCTGCCACTTAACACAATAAGTTCAGGAAAGCTATAATTTAATCTCCTAATTTAAGAACGTATTCATTCTGTCACTACAGCTTGAAATTTGTGAGGCAGTGGTGTATTTTTGAAAAGCTTTCCTTTGCTAGTCCATCTCTCTCACTTTTCCTACACACAGTCCTGTATCTCACAAAGGCAGAAAACAATACTTAAGTGAATGTGAACTTGAGGTATTACTGACTGAAGTGGAGAATCGCAAAAAAAAAATCTTTTGGATTTTCTGTCTGCAGGAGTCAGAAAAAAAAGAAAAATGAGCAGATAAGTGGAGAGAGTAATAGCAATGTGACAACAGTGCACAGTGTGAATTGATGTAGGCTGTATGTGCAGAACTGCAAGATATTAAGAATATTCTTATTGAAATCGTAAAATAATTTTGCCAAGTAAAGGTCAATATTGCAATACATATCATTCTCTTTACATTCAATGTGCAACACCAAACATCTTTGAATTGCCATTACATTAATGGCGTCCATGTTTCTGCACAGTACTGCACCAGCCATCACAATACAGCGAACCTTTGTGCCACTGTACAGCAGTTTGCCACCCAATGAGGCCAAACATTGCCATCTACCTTTTAATGAACTAATGGTCTGTTCTATCATGATCGTATTTGGGAGTGCCTTTGGGAGACCATCTTCATCAAGTCCTCTCATATGAAGCCTGTAAACAAATAATATTGACTTAAGAACATTTATATTAATAATAATTCATTACATTTATATAGCGCTTTTCTCAGTACTCAAAGCGCTATCCACACAGGGAGGAACCGGGAAGCGAACCCACAATCTTCCACAGTCTCCTTACTGCAAAGCAGCAGCACTACCACTGCGCCACCTGTTATTAGATATAATGCCCAGTGGGGCTGGGCTGTCTTTTGGTCTTGGGGTCCTACAGATTTTGTTTTTTTCTCCAGCATAACTGGAGTTTTTAAAAGTTTTTTTCTGTCCTCCCAGCCATCTGACCTTATCACTAGACTCATCCTTACAGACTTACATCATGACACTGTATATGAGGATGCTACTTTTCCAGTTGATATTTATCTATTTTTAAGATCGTTTAGATTCATTTTTTTTTCTTTGTTTACCACTTAATCTTTAATATTATTGCTTAATCTTATTTGTTCTTCTTTTCTTGTAACTTTCTCTTTGACATCTAGTAAAGTGCTTTGAGGTACATTGTTTTTATAAAAATGCGCTATATAAATAAATGTTTTTGCTGTTGTTGTTTCATTATACAGTATCTCCTCTCTTGTGGTGTACACACTACTACCTAAAATAAATATTTTACAAATTGTCTTTAATGCACTAAATGTAATTGCAATCCTATCAATTAGGCTTATATACCAAAAAATAGAAACACTAAAAGCAGTTTACATTAAGCAAATGCATTAGGCGTTATCACCAACCCTGAAGACAGCTGTAATGATTGAGAGAACACATCAATTATGTGTGATAAATTAGTAAAAGAACATCAGAATGTGACTGATGCATCATTGAAATGTGCGATGAAATGAAATTTTCTGTTACTGCATTGTCCTGCCGCCTGAGGTTGGTAAAATGCTGGCACCAAAAAAGTCTGTGTAGGACTTATGGATGGTAAAACTTTTGTAACTTTAAGCCAGTTTCCATGACAAGTTTGTGTTTTAGAAATCCCAACTTCTCTGTAAGAAAAGGCTTACGAGTGGTTCTGTAAGAAAGTTTTATACACGAGGCCCCAAGGCCTTAGCAAGTGAAATACACTGCCCACCTGCATGATGGGAGAAGTTGAATCCTAACTCAATCAGTATCTGGATCAGCTTTTCTTATCATTGCCTTAAAAACTCTCTTAAGTATTTAAAAGCAGACAAGCAGAGAAATGAGGATAGATGACAGGCAGTATGCCATGCCAGCCATAATGCATACCCTTATAGTATATAAATATGGAAGCTGAATGGAGTATTGCAAGTGTTAATGAACATCTCTTTTTCAAAATATATTCATATCATTAGATTCTGAGTGCCAAATGGGAAAGAAGCATGTGAAATAAGTGGTTCTAAGCAACACACTGCTGCCTTCAAATCTAAAGTCATTACTAAGCATATACCTATTACCCTCCTTCCAATATGCTTCTCTGACCTTCGATGTGCATTTGCTTCCTTTGTGGAAAAGGTAAAGCTTATTAACTAACTGCTGGAAAAAACTGCTGCTTGCTGTGTGTCATCAGTTTTCAAGTAAATGTTTCCATCTCTGAGAGCACTCTGTACCTCTTTATTAATAGGGTGTCAGTCTGTTAATGAGAATAATGGGATTAATAATGGGATAAAAACACGTGCAGAGTCAGTTTTTATTTTTCAGGTCAGTGACCTCAAAGTTGCATATGAATGTCACAGACACCTGTTTTGAGACAATCACCCTGCCTCTGTTGCCTTTATTTTAGCTTCCTTATCTAGATAGTGTAATGGTAACAATCATGACATGGCACAGCACTCCACACAGCCCGCCTATTCACACTTCGGCTAGAGTACTTGTAAAAAGTCTTCTATTGTAGGGGAGCATAATCAGTGACCAAGGTGAATTAATAACCCAAATAATGGAAGAACAACTGGGAGTTGGCCCATTTAAAGGCCAAGGGTTCACTTGAACCGAGACTCAAAGTAAAACGTTTTAAAAGTGAGATCTGCCCTAGGATTCTGTACATAAGAATAAGTATACCTTTCACCTTAAAGTGTTCCATCCTCTGGGAAAGGAATGTAGTGACCTCTGACAGTATCCAAAAGATCTAGGGAAGGATGGTAGGTAATTGTATCCATTTTTTTACTTTCCATGACAAAACCTAATTCAAATATTTAACTTCCCTCAATCTCTATAAATATTGAGCAGGATTAATGTGTAAACCTTCTTTTTACAGTGAGAACAATGGCCACAAGGTGGCACAGGTGTCTTTCCCAATACCAGAAAAAACAAAAATGTTGACCTGGTAGGCAGCACTATAGGTTCTTTGTGGATGGAATAGTTTGAACAATATACACTGAACTCTGTTTGGTGTTTACTGAAGCCCAGTGGAAATGAAACAGTGCTGCCAATACTGTAAGAGTCAAATACCCTCAACACTTAACACAAATGTGTCTCACAGCAAGTTTGCCTTCTCTAGAAATAGAGTGCACATCAAATTAAGAGACTTGGTTTCCTTTCTGAAAGACATTATATAAATTCTCAACACCATGTGGCGTAAGCATGAAAAAGATGTAGCAAATAATTTCCAGTTCCAGAATTGTTAGCACTTCCAATTCTCTACTTCTGTCCATTTGAAGACCTTGGAAAACTGGACTCAATGTTAATGACTTAATCAGTGTCCAAACTTAAATTTGAAGTACTGTACTCAACACCACTTCTGGTGAGGTGTGGCAGGATGTTAGGGCAGAACAATGTAAAAAAAAAAAGGATACATTTTCCCCTTTATTTTCTTATTAATTTGATATCTCAGATGATCTTACTGACACTTTCTCCCTTTCACCTCAACTGGACCTTCCATATAATACATAGTAGAAGTTTCAAATGGAAGATATGCACCAGGATCATAACTGGTATATGATTGCTCCATATTTAAGAAGCCTGACATCCAACTCCTGGACATTTTTTAAGGGTTCCCTCACTAGTGATATCTCTCTATATATAAAATCTAATGTCTGTCTGTCTGTCTGTCCGCTTTTCACAAGAGAACTACTTAATGGAAATAGAACTGTTTTTTTTCTATAATTTGTTTGAACATTCCAATTGATTTTGCGACATCTGTCATCGCGCTAAGTATCACAGTTCTCTTGCAGGGGTGATGTATTCAATTTATTCAAGTTAGAGGCTGCAGGCCAAGGGGAGGGGAAAGCGTGATGTCAGGAATGAGGAACTGGGATTGGCCCTCCCTCACTCACGTGGCAGCATCCATTCGAATCAGTCTACCTCTGGCCACATTTTGGAGTGTACCTTGCCTCCGCTTAGCTAGCGATACCTGTTTGTTTTTTGATTTTTAAAGTTTGTCCTGTTTTACTACTACGCAGGCAGAGCCGCGGGGGACAGCTAGTATTTTATAAAATGATCTTAAAACTGTGTAAAATATCTCAAAATACTTTAAAAAAACAGAAAATATTCAGTGATCTTAATCTGTAGGTAATGCAGTGTAAAATTAAAACTGCGTACTTTTTTATTCACTTATGCAAAACTGATCAATAAGCTCCTTTCCTCTTCTACTAACTGGACTGCCAATACTGATGCTCTGTGATAGAAAGGACAGAGCCGGTTATACTTCCTTAGAAGGCTGGCGTCCTTCAACATCTGCAATAAGATGCTGCAGATGTTCTATCAGACGGTTGTGGCGAGCGCCCTCTTCTACGCGGTGGTGTGCTGGGGAGGCAGCATTAAGAAGAAGGACGCCTCACGCCTGGACAAACTGGTGAGGAAGGCAGGCTCTATTGTTGGCATGGAGCTGGACAGTTGCGACGGGCGCTAAGCAGGCTCCTATCAATTATGGAGAATCCACTGCATCCACTAAACAGTATCATCTCCAGACAGAGGAGCAGCTTCAGCGACAGACTGCTGTCACTGTCCTGCTCCACTGACAGACTGAGGAGATCGTTCCTCCCCCAAACTATGCGACTCTTCAATTCCACCCGGGAAGGTAAACGTTAACATTTAACATTATACAAAGTTATTGTCTGTTTTTTACCTGCATTATTATCAATCTTTAATTTAATATTGTTTATTGTATCAGTAGGCTGCTGCTGGAGAGAGAATGTGAATTTCCCCTTGGGATTAATAAAGTATCTATCTATCTATCTATCTATCTATCTATCTATCTATCTATCTATCTATCTATCTATCTATCTATCTATCTATCTATCTATCTATCTATCTATCTATCTATCTATCTATCTAATTTCCAAATAAGTTATGTGACTTTTTGCTTTCCTTGCTTGTACTTTGTTAATTTTATGGTTATGAAGAGAAGGGAACTAGTCAGCAGTCTATGCACTCCCTCCTTTAACTTATCTTTTGCTAAACTGAGCCCCAGATGGCAAGATGACCAGTCCTGCAAGTTGGTTAGTCCAGGCTAAGTTTAGACATGTGTTACAATGCCCACAGAGATATAAAAGTCAGATGACATATGGTACTGCTGGCAGGTGTTTTGTTCTCATGTTTTTGCAGGCCAAGTGACAGTAATCTGACATATACAGTATCAGTATTGGTCAATTGGATGGGGCAGATTACCATTTATGTCCCACCTCCAGGAATTCAAAACACTTCTCATGCAGCCTGGCAGGAATCAGGCCAAGAGCACTGCTAAAGTTATGCTGCCACCCAGCATTCTCAGAGAAAATATTACCACGACAAGCTGCCCTCCTGTACCAATCCTTCACGGCATATACAGACTTTCCCAGCTTGGATGCCAGACTATCCATATCCTTTTCTACACCATATTAGGACCTTTTTTCAAATCTTTCCAAATCAGGCGCTTCATTAATTAAACCTTATGGGATTTGTTAATCATTCATGCTAAATAAGGAGTCACAAGACACGTGTTGTTTTTTAACGGAATGATTAACTGTCAAACATTACTTTTCTTCCTCCTGCTTGTTTTAAATTAAATGATGGAATGGAATTTGAAAATAAAAGGAATAATTATCTGGCAATACTATAATATTAAGAATTTCAAAACGTGTTGATGGGTGGCCCAGTGTAGAAGTAACAAGGTCTAGGAGTGTTGGAATGTTTTCATTAATTCAATGTTGTGCAATAATGCTTAAATATTTGATTTATTTCATGTAATTTAATAGATCTTTATCCAACTGTTATATTAACATCATATTAAAACTGCATGACTTGGTTATTTTTACATTTATTTATTATTAACCTTAATGTCTTTATGTATTTATTTATATATTTGTTGAAAAGAATATACTATATTTGTGAAATAATTTATTTTTAGTCTTGAGTAGTGTCAGGAACATAATAATAATAATAATAATAATAACAATAATGTAAGCTTTTTCACTTTTCTCTCAGGGCTGGAGTTTGTCTTCTTCACATCATCTAACAAGATTTACAAAGGGAGTATCTCTGCAGTTGATAATGGTAAATTTATATTTAATACTTGCATAAGGTAATTGCAAATTTAGTAGGAAAAAACTTTGCAGTATATGTGGTGTGGAACTTGGCCCGGACACAGACAGGCAGACATGGTTTAAAGCATCCAACACACGTTTATTTTACAAATACTATTTACAAGTAGTGTCACACACAACCCCAAACTGCCCCAAAGTCCAGGCCTCACAATGCCATCGAATGGAGGGAGGCGGCCCTTTTATACACATGTGTATAAACAGACGTGCTCCAGGTGCCTCCCGATTAGCTTCCGCTGGTCCTTCC
The DNA here is from genome assembly GCF_900747795.2 of Erpetoichthys calabaricus. Classification (NCBI taxonomy): domain Eukaryota; kingdom Metazoa; phylum Chordata; class Cladistia; order Polypteriformes; family Polypteridae; genus Erpetoichthys; species Erpetoichthys calabaricus. The sequence goes on from NC_041394.2 coordinate 67,528,335, forward strand.
TGGTGTGGCGGAAGTACTGAGGGTCAGGGCTCCACAGGCATTGGGGTGCCCCCTGGCAGTGACCACGGGCCCCTATAAGGTTGAGCTTCTAAGCTCTGTTCCCGTGGTCCTCAAAACCACCAGGGCAGTCGCCCCCTCACTCTGGGTGTCCCTGGTCTTCTTTCTCCTAGCACTTCCGGGTGTGGCGGAAGTGCTGAGGGCCAGGGCTCCACAGGCATTGGGGTGCCCCCTGGCAGTGACCACGGGCCCCTATAAGGTTGAGCTTCTAAGCTCTGTTCCCGTGGTCCCCAAAACCACCAGGGCAGTCGCCCCCTCATATGGTTTGGAGGAGGTGTAAGCCCTCCTCCAGTACTTCTGGGCGTCCCAGCTGGGTACCACCCCCAGCTGCTTGCCACAGTGTGAAGTAGGTCTTACCAGAGGAGAACATATTGTCTATGTTCCATTTAAAATACAAGTTTCATACATTCAATACAACCCAAACTTCATGTGCTTCTTTCACAGTATGGTCATACGATGCAGTGTGTTAGACACACGCCAATAGGGTACCTGTAACAGCAATTAAATATGAAATTAAATTGCATAATAAAAACAGTTTTATTCATTCAAAATCACATTAGATTATTTTGGTTTTAGCACATTAAAACTGATGCTATGCCACTATTACCATTATACTAATATCAACAATAGGGTGGTAAAAGTGTACGCTAAATGTTAGTGAAACATTATTAGTTCTACTTCTACTTTTACTTGGGAGAATTAATACCATTAAAATAAATATCTTCAGAGAATTTATGTGTCTTTTTAGAATATTCTTACATATTAATAACTTCTTTAAGAAAATGGACCCAATTGTAACTTTGTTTACTCATCCATCCATCCATCATCCAACCCACTATATCCTAACTACAGGGTCACGGGGGTCTGCTGTAGCCAATCCCAGCCAACACAGGGCTAAAGGCAGGAAACAAACCCCAGGCAGGGCACCAGCCCACCGCAGGGCACACACACCCACACACTGGGGACAATTTAGGATCTCCAGTGCACCTAACCTGCATGTCTTTGGACTGTGAGAGGAAACCGGAGCACCTGAAGGAAACCCATGCAGACACAAAGGAGAACATGCAAACTCCAAGCAGGGAGGACCCTGGAAGCGAACCCAGGTCTCCTAACTGTGAGGCAGCAGAGCTACTACTGCGCCACCCCAACTTTGTTTACTTGGAACACAAAAAACGGAGGTTCTTCAGAGATTTATAGCAGAGGGGAACATGATGCTATTTAATTTGTATTATGAGAATGTGGAAAAATCTAGAAAGAAATTAAACCCTGCCTACTGGATTAGCTCTAACTCAGCACCTGCTGAAATCCAGGGGTTCAACACTTCATCAGAATATAATACTAAAGGAAAACACATATCACTGCTTAGATGTTACTGTCAATTGCGCCCTTTCAAAGTTATCATTTATTTCCATTATACTTAAAATACACAACAACCTTTCATCATTACATTTTATTTGCCAGAAGTAAATTAGAGAATTTGCTAAAAGGAACCTGCCAGCTTTTTTAACCTTCTCTTTGGAAAATAGAATATCTACCAGTGATAGGTAGTATCTCCAAACTTTACTATATTTTTTCATAACAGTGCATGCCTAGATAATCTGAAGCATCAACTGGAACAGAAACTTTTAAATTACAATTTCAAACAAAGAGTGAATGCCAATAATCAATAAAATACACTTCTCATGAATTTGTGGAATGCATGGTTTAATTCAGAGATGTACATTGCACACATATTTACCAAGCTCTCATCTTTGTAACACATCATGAACGGAGTATTGAAACAGAACATTTTAAGAGCAGATAACTTTCCTGTTAACAGCCTCCTTTATTTAGTTTTTACAACATATGTACAGACATGCATAGAAAAAGTCCTGTCTTCAAAAAAATAACCCACTCTGGAATAGAGGGAAAAAGATTATGAAAGCTCTGTGAGGAATGGTGTGCTCTGTGTAAATGAGATATGGCCAAACAAGGTAAAGCATATAGCTTCCCACAGCAGCACAGGCTCAGCCACAATCCTGCCTCTTTTTCCACTGTCACATTTGGTTTTAGTTTTCTTTCTTTTTAACCTCCAAACTCGTCATTCCTTTTTTTACTTGATCTGTTTCTTGTCTGGCTCTCTCACTCTGTCCTACTATGGCTCCTTTTATTGCTAAGCAGGCGTAGATGGTATTGCAAATCCCAGAATGCTAATGAGGACACTGGATGAACTTTGCTCATCTGCACATGCAACAAGATCCAGCCAACCTCCCCATCAACACCCCAGGGGCACTTGTTCATGGTACTGCATGCACCTATGCTAGCTCCCTGGGAATGAGTTCTTTCGTAATTGTGGTGTGTTACATAACCAAAAATCTATACAGATATAACATAAAAGGTGAAACCCCTCCCTAGTGATACGGCGGTAAGAAATCATGCAGGAGCTGCATATCAGACGGATGTAGCCAATGACAAAACCTGGTCCAGGAGTTGGGCCCTGAGGCGCAGAGTCTGTCGGTGTTGTCAGTGCATTGGAAGGCATTTTCAGGAACAGATGACAGTATCTCCCATCCATTTGTTGACCTCAAAGGTCTACCGGGCAATGTTCCAAGGCTTTATACTCTTTCTTCACGTTCAGGGCCCCCCATAGGCGAACATGCAATCCAAACAAGGCAACAGTGCTTAAACAAGGATACAGTTCCTTGCTAACTTAACAGATAGAAATAGTACACAGCATCTCATAGTCTGACTGCACGCTTCCCAGTTGTTCCAATCTGTCTTATGTCAAACTGTTTTCCTAGCAGTTTTATGTGAACCCCTGTGCTTAATCTGGCTATGTGTCAGCTGTGCATGTGAGCAGAAAAAAGCAGATTTTATAAGACAGATTTGCACAGAGCACAATGACATATTGAACTTATGCTTATATATGCCCACCCGAAGCCTGTGTGTAATGTTTTTTAACTAATACCTGTAGACAGCCACACACTCCTAATGTATGTCATCACATTTCCACACTTTTTTTTTGTACTTTGGACTTCATTATTATTGTGGAAATACTGTTATGATTATGAAGTTTCCATTCCTTCATTTTGTGCATTTTTTTAAAAAGAACTCAATATGATTTTTATGTTTCACAAGCAGCCATATTGTTTGAGGTCACTCAAACTTATGTAATGGACAGCTGGGATTCTTACCTGGCCAGAACGCCTCCATAACGGAAAGACTGGAGCAAGGAGCTTGCATGGGGCAATAAATCCCCCAGGATGACAGAGGGCAGCCCCCCTGGCTTGCTGCAGTGCCACAGGTTTGGAGCATGGAAGCTCAACCCTGCAGGGGCCTGTGGCCACTGCCAGGGGTCGCATGGAGAATGGCTGAGCCCTCATATGCAGGGCTGTCACCACACCCAGAAGTGCAGATTGAAGGAGATTGTGGAACACTTGGAGCTCTTCTGAGTACTCTATAAAAGGGGCTGCATTACTCCATTCAGGGAGCCAGAGTCAGGAGGAAGAGGGACGAAGCTTGCCTGTGGAGGAGTGGAGGTGGAAGGACAGATAGAGAAGAGAGAAAAGTGCAACATTGTATATTGTGCTTCTGTACTGTGCTGCTGAGGGGAACAACTGGGGAAGAGTTTCCCCATCTAAATAAACGTGTGTTGCTGCCCTTGTGTCTGTGTCTGTCATGTCAGGTGTTTGGGGAGCTGTGTGCCCCCTGGTGGCCCACACATGTCAAGTGACACTTGGGTCGTGTTATGTATTATACCAGTGTACTTTACCTAGAAAACTTTGGAGGCACAATACCTTCAGTGTCCATGTTTCCGGATATTCTACAAAATCCTGTTGTGCATTATTTATTTCAAAATCATTTTAGGGAGATAGGATTTTTTGTGCGTTTATTTTTGACTTTACTTTTTCATTTATGTATTGGGCTTTGGTGATTAATATTCTTTTGACTTATTAGCTTTTGGACCCCTGCTTTGTTGTTTGACACCTTGCTGACTCTAACATTTCCCAATCCGTGTGAGACATTAACCTTCTCAGTCACTGTCCTTACAGAGTCAGAACAAATTGTGAACAATATCATCGGGCACCTGCATCACTGAGTCACATGATTTGGGAGTATTCTACAATTAGACTTTATTCAAATACAATTTTCACATATTAATTAGACAGGCTGATGTCTTGTATCCACCTAGGCTTTGTCTTTCTTGTGCTTATTTTATATTTTGATCACTTTTAATTTTGTTGCATCTTAGTTAATTATTAAATAGCTGTAGTTTTTGTTCTATTAGATTACTGGATTGAGAATTTTTGTTCAGTGTATTAATTCATGCACTTTTTGCATCATTGTTGAAAATCTGGAATTTTAGGTAATGACTCGTGTAATTGTGTTTTTCCAAATTTACCAAAGTTCATCAGCTCTAGCATAAAGATGGGATTCAGCAAAAGCCTGACGTGCTGAAATGATTCCACAGACGAAATATCTTCATTTTTAAAAATTTTAGTTAAAATTCAAAGTAAAACAGTTCACACAAAAAATAAAATTGCCAATAAAGGAAAAGTTCTTGTTAAGGAAAGTTCTGTTCAAGCTTAAATCTTGTTACAGTTCAAATTGTTACAGATCACTTCAAAATGTTTCTGAACCATTTCAAAACAGTCACAAAACTGTATGGTTATCACATTTCTATGCTGAAAATGGGTCTTTTAAGCCCCTATGTACTGGGACCTATTCTAAACAACAACTGACACAATTAACACATTATATCTCAGTTATAGCAAGAAAGTTCTATCTCTTACTAACTTATTGGGGGAAAAGACTATACCATTGACTATGAAAGAAATTTACAGTATATTCTATTCAAATTAAGCAAACACTAATATGCGTTTAACTCAAAGCTTTAATTTTCTAAGATTGGCTCTTATAACTCGTTTGTTTTGGTATTTAACAAAATACTCCACCCAAAAACAGCCCATCATTTCTGTGGTTTCCAACTGAACCAACCACAGATCGAAAATTCTCCAAAAAAAAAAAACATTTCTGAAAACCAAAACTTGAATTTGCAGTGTGTCAAGCACTACACTGTATCCACGCAAATGAAGAGATGTGTAGGCATTCCCTGCCGTAGCCTCCTGTCTACCTGAAAGGATAACAACATATCTACAGCTACTGTAACATTTCTTTGATGTTGTAAACAAAAAGAAGAGACAGCTTCTTATAACAATGTTTCTAACTAAAGCATTGTCAATTTTGTGGCCTCGACTCTCAATATTTGAAGATCTTTAGACTTAACCCTCCTCAAATCCTGCCATTAGAATTGTAGCAACTTCAAGGTCTGGACTTGTTAGAGACAAGTGACGGGAATACCTGGAGAAGCGGTCTTTCAAGCAGGTAAATTGGGAGGGCACAGACACAGCAGTTATCTAGCAATTTGATGATTATTCCAGGCTGCTACAGCCCATGGGGTTGGACACTTGGCTTCTGGCTAGACTTGGTTTTGGACCCTGGGCTTGGGTTTAATCACAGAGAGCTGAAGGAACAGAGTTACAAAAGAACTAAGTAGCTAGGAGTCTGGCACTGCACTGAAAAAGCCTGACTGTCTTTTTTAGGTCAATTCACTAGTAATCAGCTTAAAGAGGCTAATTCCATTCCTCCATCTTTCACACCCCCTGGGTTATTACAGTATTATTAAGAGTCCTGCAAAGTGTCAAGGTCTGCAATCAGTGTGTTGATGCAGTATGTGTATGAAAGAGACATATTTTCTAAACATACTTGTTACAGCTACTTTAATTTTTTTTTGAATTTCTAGAAGATGTCAGGTTGTAAGCTTATGATTAGGAGTTAGTAGTTTGAGAGTAATTGTGAGGCAGATGGACAGACCTTAGCATTTTTATATATATACAGTACATTACAGGATGCCGTGTTGGTTACATTGTTACATAGAGCTGCCCAATCAAGAGTACTAAAATACCTGAACTACCTCAACTTCTACATTCTAATGAGAACAGGAGTTAGAAACATATCAGTCCACACAGTGAGGTGTACCTTATGGTTCATTGCTCAGGCTCCTTGGTTCAATTGCATCTTGTTTTTCCAATGTTTTCAGCAGTTAGTGTTTTAAGAACTCTCACAGTGATCTGTTCTTGGAAGCATAACAAAATGTTTAGTGATCAATTAACCGTTTGCTTCAGTAAGGCAAGCACCCCCTTTCTTGTGCATCTCCTTCAACTTTAGCTATGCTGAACTGTTTGTATTACCTAAGAAAATCTTGGTTTTTCTCTTTTGATTTCTTAGCATTATAACACCCCCACCCCCCTTTAGGAATTTAGTGTTGAAGACTTTTGTTAACGGTTATGGCCTAGGCAATTGGAAGCTTGCTGAAGAACAAGAGCTTATGCCTGGCTAAGAACTGGTGCAGCTTCTTTATAAACAGAGAAGGTTTAAATTCCTATTGTGCTCTTGGGTATACAGAAGTCCAAAGTGGTCATTGGGGAAATTAATGTCTGATAAGTCTCACCAAGGAAAGAAGCAGTGCCAACTTTATTGTATAAGGGGTGAAGTGGCACTAGGACCACTTACTGTATGTGGGGCCCTAGCCTGGGGCCTCTGCTACAATTATAGGGTCAACCCCACCCATGTAAGTAATTTAGAGGGTTTGGTTGGAAATGACCCTGGGATTGCTCTTTGTCAAACTCATATTGAGTGTTGTAAGAGAAGGAGACAACCACGATAAGGAGTTGAGGTATCAGCCTAGTCACCCTATTTAATTGGTTTGCAAAAACAAAGAAGAGACATGCAATAATTGCAGGGACGTCTTTACATAGTTCACAATAAAACTGCCAAAGATGGTGGAGCCTCTGGCTTTGGGTCCTTCCAACAGGAAAAAGCAGATGGACAGACACCGGAAGTGACGTCAGAGGTGTTATAGCAATCAATCATTTTATCTGCAGAGGGAGAAGAAAAAAAGGCATAATAGGATACAAAGCCAACCCCTGGAGCAGCAGTAGAAATACAGTGACTAGAGCCCTTCAGCTGCCCCCTATGCGCACATGTGTGACAGTGTGGACTAAGAGAAATAGAAGAACAAGTTATCTATATATATAATTCACTAAACCAGAAGACAAGTAGCCAACCATGGAAAGCATGCTGGAAGGGGCGTGGATTCACTAAGCCGCCGACAAGTAAGACACCCATGGCATACGCAGGAAGGAGCCACGCCCACCAACTCTAAGACCATTGGTTGCGACGACAACTCGCAGAGCCATGCCCACCAACTCGGACGCGACGACATCAGAAAAAACGGCGTCATTTATATTCGTCTGTCGTAGAGGCCACATGCACCTCCGAGCCACGTTGACTGTTCATAGAGGCATGTTTCTCACGGAGGTGAATCTCCATATGCAGCGTGTAAAACGGTTTGCGAGGGGTATCCCATGGGATCCTTAAAACAATCCTTTACAACTGAGGTTAAAACACAATGAAGTAAGCAGTCTTTAAAAACCAATACGCCCTGTGCCTCTGTTTCATTAGCGTCGGCGGTCCTCCAATTGTAAGTCACGGACAATTGTATGTTCCCCTCTCAAAACACAATGAAGGAAGCAGTCTTTAAAAATCAATAAGCCCTGTGCCTCTGTTTCATTAGCGTCTCATCTGCTTCATCCAATGGTCTTAAAGTTGGTGGCTGGGGCTCCGTGAGTTGCTCTTGCGAGCGGGCACATGACCAGGGGGTGTGTAAGCTTAGAGAACGAGGGTGGAGGGAGGACCAGGTAAGAAGAGGCATGTTTGTTGCGGAACTGAATCGCTGAATGACCGTGCGACGACGGTCAGCTGGCAAAAACTGGCCGACAAAAGCGTGTGCATTATACTTACTGAAAGGAGCATTACGGATTTTGCAAATGTTCATTTTTTTCCCTCCTTTTAGACAACTGTGTCTTTCCGGAAGTGTTCAGCAATCAATATATTATTTTTGCGGCGTTTGCCTGCAGGACCACGTGCATCAAGCGAGCGAGAGAGACAGCGACAGCGTGTGACACACACACACACACAGGCGGGAGAGAGAGCGCGCTGGACACATAGGAATAATAATACTTCCTTACATTGATATACCGATACTGATTCTCAGTATTCAAAGCGCTATCCACACAGGAAGGAACCGGGAAGCGAACACACAATCTTCCAGAGTCTCCTTACTGCAAACCAACAACACTACTACAGCCCCACAAGGCAGTTAAAAAATACACCGGGCTTGAATTTGTTTTCACTTCTGTGCATAGCATAGCATGTTACTTTTCTTGGTGGCTTATTACATTTCGGATGTTTCACATGTACATTGTTTCCCCTGTGCTTAAAAGACATTAAAAAAGTGTTTCTCAACTACGCCATGGTCTTAATGTTGATGGGCGGGTCTCCGTGACTTGCTCTTGCAAGTGGACACATGACCAGGGGGTGTGTAAGCTTAAAGAACGAAGGTGGACGGGGGAGGACCAGGTAAGAAGAGGCATGTTTGTCTTGGAACTGAATCGCTGAATGAAATTAAACGCTTGTGCATTGTACTTACTGAAAGCACCATTACGGATTTTGCAAATGTTCATTTTTTTCTCTCCTTTTAGACAACTGTGTCTTTCCGGAAGTGTTCAGCTATCAATATATTATTTTTGCGGCGTTTGCCTACAGGACCACGTGCAGCGAGAGCGTGTGACACACACACACACACGCACACACACACACAGACAGACAGACGCGCACTCGCGCGAGAGAGTGTGCTGGACACATAGGAATAATAATACTTCGTTACATTGATATAGCGGTGTTCTCAGTATTCAAAGCACTATCCACACAGGAAGGAACCGGGAAGCGAACACACAATCTTTCAGAGTCTCCTTACCGCAAAGCAGCAACACTACTACAGCCCCACAAGGCAGTTAAAAAATACACGGGGCTCGAATTTGTTTTCACTTTTGTAGATAGCATTGTTGCAATTTTACTTTTCTTGGTGGCTTATTACATTACGGATGTTTCACATGTTCATTGTTTCCCCTGTGCTTAAAAGACATTAAAAAAGTGTTTCTCAACTGTGACTACAAGTACTGACAACTGTGTCGTTCAGGAAGTGGTCACCCATCAATACATAATTATGCGGCGTATGGCTAGTACTGTATATTAGCAGAAGGAAAAGAGGACATTTGTTAGAGAGAGAAAATGAGAGACAGGAATTGATAGGGAGTGTTGTCCACTTAAAGTACCTCATCTCAAGTGTGTGAGTCATCTCCCCTGTTAAACTGAGGTTCAAGGCCTGCCTTGCAGGTCCAAAGAGAGACAAGAGATTTTGGATTTACTTTTGTTTATTTGTGGTTTGGTTACTTTATATATTTATGTGTCCCTTGTTTGTTTAGTCTGTATAATAAACACTGTTTTGCGATAATTTAGTCTTACTGCCATTATTTTGGATTTGGGGCCTATAAATTTGTGCCTTCTACATTTAGCATATTATTAAATGTAACTTTTATGTAACTTGAGTTATTAAAAGATGTGGAGGATTTCAATGTTGCATCCTCCCAATTAAGTCCTTGGTCTTCCTCTGACATAATGCATAGGTTTTATCAATTCGTGATTGGAGAGGTCCGTGGCACTGTATGTTTTTAAATGAATAAATAAATGCTCTAACTTCATGGAAGTACGTGTGCAAGCAGCCCAGGATGTTTGTTGAGGTGATTGGGGCTGATCTCGTTTGCACGTGACAGCATGATTAGTTCTATGTTGCACCCACAGAGGGATAAAAAGGGAGACTGTGTGAGTGAAAAGAAAAAAAGACAAGAACAATGACAGAGAAGGATCGGAAGTTAAATGGAACGGAAAGAAAAATAAATGGCAGGAACAAAGCCAATGCAGAGAAATGTAGGCAGTCAGCCAGGAAGAAAGCCCCAGGGAGGTGTGCATTGCCCGCACTTGAGGGTGCATGAAGAGTATCACTCCGGCTGACAGTCTTTAGGTCGCTGTTATGACCCATTTATTTAGAGGGTTCCCTCGTAAGGCCGAGGAGTGACAGCAGGAGTCAGAGCAGGAAGGCTTGGCATGGCACCCTGCTGGGAGCCTGTGATGGCAGCATGGTCCCAAGCCTGGATCTTAAAGGTTTCTGTGCCTGTCAGGAGGATGTCTCCTCTGGCTACAGGATCCCATCAGGGGTAAGCAAAGGAGACATTAGTTTTAAAAAGTATTTACCAGGGCTTGTGAGTTTTTATAGAACCGTTACTTGCCGTGTGTTTTAACCTCATTTTAAAGGCTCATTTATTGTTTGATTTTGGACCTTTTTTAACATCCACAATTCACTTGACTTTATGGAAGGATTATTTATTTATTTACTTACTTATAGACAAGCACTGCACTGAATTTGCACATTGGGCTTTTGAATCTTTGTTTGTTTGGTTTTAAAATAAAAGCATCTGCACACTTACACAACCATTTGACTATGTGTGTTCTCATTTACTGTGGCTCATTCTCAGGTGTGTTATCAACAGTTCAAGTGGCTCCTAGATGTGTCACAAGGATTGTGGAGCCTACCTGGATTGTCACACAATTGGACTAATATTTAGTGACTTTTCTTGTGGTTGTAAAGAAACCACAGATAGGGACTAAACCAGCAGCCTTGTATATTATGGTCTAGTTCCTAAATGCTATACAATTCAGACTGCCACTAACAGAATGCAGAAATATTTATTAAAAGTATGAGGGGGTTTAGTGTTTCACAGTGTAAGATGGCTCGGTGTTTTGGACAGACTATATAAAAATATAAGTTAGTATAAGAGTCAGATTTACTGTATGCTGTTGTATTTATTGTCTGTCATTAGTAATATACTGTCAGATTCCTATGGGAGATATGCAAGAATTTCTATTTGAAAATAGATTTGAACTTTAATTTTAAAATGTAAGAAAATGCAATTATATTTTAATGGTTAAGGCAATGTATTGTAAAGTACATTAATGTTTGTTCGGTGAAAATGCAATAATGCTACAGAAATGAACTCATAACATTTACATAAAAATAAAAATGTATCAATAAATTTTAATAGTCTTAAATTGTCTAGGCCTGATCTGTGTGATGCTAAGAGCTCCTTTAAAATGTGTAGAAGATTGTAATCTTTAAAATTAAGTGGTAAAATCATTGCCTTGTGGTTTAATTTTTTAAATATTTGATTTTTTAGAGTACACCTCATCTGTGTCCTACAGTGTTGCAGAATTTAACTCTGTGGCCAATGAAATGGCATGGTTTAAGGCTCAGAACTACTGCAGGAATATAAACTCAGAACTGGTAACTGTGGATAATGAAGAAGAAAATCAATTACTCATAAAAATATCAGAAAAGCCAAAATTTTGGATTGGGATGCATCGCAATGGTGACCAGTGGCAATGGTCGAATCAGGATAAAGTTACATATTCAAAATGGAAAAGAGATTTCTTCTGTGCTTTTGTCCATTCTGATGGCTCGTGGGATGATTCAGTCTGTCATGACAGTAAAAAATTCATGTGCTACAGCCGTAATGTATCAGTTTTAAGTATGATTAATACTGAAGTGAGTTTGAAAGCATTTAATTTAAACCAAAAACTAACATGTTATGAGTAAGATCCCCCCTCCAGCAGATCCCCCGTGACATTATTGGATAATGGATGGATGGAGAAACATACTGTATGTGATCAAAAGACAAATTACCTTTCTGTCTGGTAATTAAGTGAAGAAGACTATCCTCTTCTTTGTTCTGTATTCACAGAAACAAGTAACATTAGAGAGAGATTTGTCCTGATAAATGAGAAGAAGAATTGGAGCGCAGCTCAGAACTTCTGTCAAGTACACTACAAAGACCTGGTCAGCATAAGAAATAAGAATGAAAATGAGGAGATACTAAGGAATGCGAATGGCAATTCATTCTGGATTGGACTGTTCAACAACCCCTGGAAGTGGTCTGATGGAGGGAATTTAACATTTCAAAACTGGGACACCAACCAACCAGACAATTTTGATCGTAATGAAGCATGTGTGGAGATTCTTAAAAATGGAAGATGGAATGATAATAACTGTAAGAAACACATGAATTTCTCCTGCTTTAACAGTAAGGTTCTGATTTATTGTATTTACTAGAGAAATATTTCTTAAACTAAGCTCAATGGAAATTAACTATAATTTTAAAAAAAGCATAAATACATAGGTGCTTTGTACTCCAAACTTAATTTGTTTCAGGAGGCCATTTGAACTCCGAATCGTTCAAAATCTGAATCAGTTTTTCCCATTAGAAATAATGGAAAGTGAATTAATCCTTTCCCAGACCCTAAACAATGCCCATTTCGATAAATTTAAAACAACAAATACACATAATATAAGGTAAAATATCAATTAACAATTAAATACCCTAAATAATAAAACATGAAAGCAATAAATAAAATACATACTGTGTAATAAAATGAAAATTGCATTTACTGTACCTTCATGTTCCTTTTTCCCCTCAATCGTCAATACTACAACCTTCCTCTAAGGTTTTGTAGCTTCCACACTTATTTTGAATGCCATGGTTAACAGATATGGGTTATATGTGAATGTAAGTGAATTTCCCCTTGGGATTAATAAAGTATCTATCTATCTATCTATCTATCTATCTATCTATCTATCTATCTATCTATCTATCTATCTATCTATCTATCTATCTATCTATCTATCTATCTATCTATCTATCTATCTACTGTATATTATAAACAAACACACCAAAAATAAAGTAAAAAGCACTGAAAACACACAAGCCTAACTTAACACATGCTTTCACAGCAGAAGTGAGAGACAATTTGGGAGCGCAGCAGATTACGTTTACACTTGCTGTGTAAGCACCATCTGTTGTTGCCTTTTTTCAGTGCGTGTGCAGTTCAAACACAGAAGCATAGTTTGAACTCCAGATCAAATTTCTCTTAAATTTAGCATTTGAACACTGGAATATTCTAAGTTAGAATTGTTTGAAAGTACAAGGCACCACTGTAGTTAACAGAAAAATTTCAGCTAAGAAAAACAATAAAACAGTCAAGTGAATATTTGCATGACTATAAATCTCGACATATTGTTTCTCAGGGTCTAGTGTATCCACATCATACTACTTTGTGCCTAATTCATTATCCTGGCAAGATTCTCAGAAATACTGCAGTAAGAATTATACAGACCTGGTGACTATTGAGAATGAAACAGTAAATCAGCAGGTATTAGTACTGCCAGGACAAAGTTGTGGTTGGATTGGTCTCCACCGTGAAAATGACAAATGGCTTTGGTCCAATGGTGACCCTCTCACCTTCACAAACTGGAAGCGAGAGTTTTTCTGTGCTGTGCTCCAGTCAGATGGCTATTGGAATGATTCAGACTGCAGTCAAAAAAAACCTTTCATGTGCTACAATGGTGAGAACTTTTTCATCTTAAATAATGACATTTTTAAACAACTACAGATCTAAGTGTAAATTACAAAATTATTTTCTTATTTGAAATGGACTGCTCTAACATTTACATTAAGAACTAGAGTGTATTATGCAACAAACATTTGTAAGATGTTTAGTCTATTTTTCTTTATATCTGTCTGTCTGAATTAGTGTCTTTTAATTTTCTGTTTATATTCTTACCATGAAAGTATGTTTTATTTAGATCTATTTGAGATGTTACAGCAACCTTCCTTTGGATTACCGTTACACAAATAAAAAAAATTAACATTGTTTAGAGATTTGTAATGCAGCATATCAGAGTACAGTATCACACAAGCAAGCTGTTTTGGGTAGAAACAAGTGATCACTCCTAACTGAAAGGGCAACTTAATAAACAGGGTTTGGATTATGATTACCCTTGTCTGATTTTTCTCTCATGATTAATGAGATGATGCTTTGATCTTCCAAGTCAAGTTTAATTGGTCATACTCTGGAAATTGCAGTAATAGAAATTGAAATAGATGGGCTTGATGATCCGTGAGGCAGCAGCACTTAACAACAGTCCTGTGTTCAAATCAGGTTATATACTTTGCCTGTGTGTAGTTTGCATGTTCTCTCTGTGTGAAAGAGGTCATTTGCGAAGTGTGAATGGGTGCAGATGCTCATGTGAGCATGCACACACCGCTCAGTTTGAATAGAGTGCTTTACTGATCGCATATTGACTTGCAAATGAAAATGGCTCAATCAAGTGCTTCATTCACACCTCATTTTTATAGCATACATTTATTGGACATTTTAACCTCCACGAACACAGGATTTTATGGATGATTTATTTATGCAGATCTGGAGCACTGCACTTTTGAACATTTTGTTTGTTGTTGTAAATAAAAGCAGTTTTCCACCTTGGACAAACCCATTGCTGACTGTGCGTCCTCATTTGCCCAGCTCATCCTCAGGTATATTATCGAAAGCTCCAGATTCAAGAAACTCCTGAAATCAACAAGGGATCGTGGAGCTGACCCAGACCACCACACTTGCTGCGCTTTTGAGTTTTCCTTAAGTATGCGAAGCACCATGCGGGAAGCATATCGCGCAACAAAGCAGCAAGGAAGGGAGCAATGTGAAGGTAGTCTTTCAGCGTTTTTTGAGGAGTGTCTGTATCCTCTAGGGGTGTAAACAGCCCCCCTGCTCACAATATATTTGAGGAGTTTTATTTAATACGTAATATGTGCTCTGATTGGGCAGCTTCTCAGCCATTTGCCAATAGCGTCCCTTGTATGAAATCAACTGGGCAAACCAACTGAGGAAGCATGTACCATAAATTAAAAGATCCATTGTCCGCAGAAATCCACAAACCAGCAAAAAATCTGCGATATATATTTAAATATGCTTACATATAAAATCCGCGATAGAGTGAAGCCGCAAACGTCGAAGCGCGACATAGCGAGGGATTACTGTAGTGTTTTGGTCACACTCAGTTTACACAGCATAGTTACATTTTGGGAATAATTAGTAACCTTAGTAGGAAAGTTAATTTACACAGTGTAACTTTCTCTTCTGCTTGTATAGTGCTTTACCTAAGGTTATAGATATAAAAGGTAGTGTAACACATGAGGGCTACAAAAGGGATTAGGGACAAGTAATAAAAAGTCTGAAAGGGAAAATAGGGACATCTAGGACCCAAATACAACAAAACACTAACATATAAAAATAACATTTTTGGGTGGGCTCTTCCTTTAATGTGACCCAGCACAACTGATGAACAAATAACCATCTGAATACACCTGTGACGGTGCAAGTCGGCTCCAGGGTCCCTCTTCTATTGTGGTAGCCTCTTGGACCCAACACCGTTGATAGTCATGGCCAGGATGAGAAGAGCAAATGATGTCAAACACATATTAACAAAGGGGATGATGTAAAAGTGCTAGATTGCTTTTATTAAAAATAGTTTAGGAGGGCTAGAAGGGCCAGAGACTAGGAGTAGTTCTAGAGGTATGCTGAACTGAATAGGCACCTCCTTGGCTGCAAGAACCTATTGTGGATTAAGTCAAGGACACGGATCTGGTATTTAAAAGACAGCTTCCTGTGTTTTAACATTGTTTTTATGGATTCTTTATTAATGGGATTCTAACCTCCACATGAACACTTCATTTTATGGATTAATTATTTATTGACAATCTTTGAAGCACTGCACTTTTTGGACACCTTGATTGTTGAACTGTTTTTAATAAAAGCACTGATCACTTTGCTCCATCCCCACTTTGTGTGGTGTCCCCATTTGCCAAGCTCATCCCTCGGAAACATTATCGGCAGTGTTTTGGGTTAAAGAGGCTCTTGGTGGCACCGGGTAGCGTGGAGCAACCCACACCGTCACAACATCCTTTAAAACACTGAGAACTGTAAGCAACCAAATTCTGTTATTCTACCAATGAATTATCAGAGAGCATATATTGAGCCAAGGAAACCCTGCACTTACTCTCGGAATGTAAACAGCCTACAAACAAGGTAGTAGGAGAAGTCACTGTTGAAAAAAATCCCCCCCTCAATAGGTTTACATTCAATGCTTGCAACACGAAGAGCCATTTTTAGCTGTTTTATTTCCAAATCACAAGTTCTTGTGAACTCTAAACTAATAACATTTTCTACATTGCCAGAATCAATACAGACCAAGGTTTCCTTAATATTAACCATAATAGGGAGAAACAAGTTACTGTTGGCTGATCACAAACCCCTATATGACATTGGCTCTTCAGTTTCTCTGCAGTCTAGGACATTTTGCAACTACATGCCTTGATTGCCCCAATAAAATCATAGCCCCCACATCTGGTATCCCCCTTATTAACTGTATCCTTAAGATCATACTTGGCATATACATCTTTAATCTTGTTAAATAAGTCACTCCAAAAACTGTATAAAATCATCCCAACTGGAGTTAGCTGTCAGTATTTTTAAACACTATAATGAAATTCCCTACTGGCTTGTTACCCTCTTTCAGTTTTAATAGAGTGTTATAAACTGGGCAACTACGATAAGGGACATCATAAATTCTGGCAAATTCCTTTAAAAAAAGTCTCCAGTTAGAGAGTACAGCAATGCTTATTAACATATTAGATCTGATGTCCATTCAAAAGACTTATCTAAGAGAAATAAGACAATGAAAGCTGCTCTAGCTTTGTTGTTAGCATTTGTGTGAGGCTGAAGGTCGAAATCCAGTTTGCATTGACTGTGTTGTGTCACCAGAAAAATGTTCAGGATGTGGAATGTTGGGGTTCATTAACACCAGCAACTGAAGGAAGCGTTTTTGGAGCTTCCTCCATAGCAGTAACCTTGAGGAAGACATGCTGCATAGTAGTAAACTTGTCAACATATGTTTTTTATGTTGATGGCCCATTTGGGACTACTCAGAACAAGAGACTATGTTAAAAATAACTGAACGCAACCAGTTAAACATATACAAGTAAAATAAAATTAGTAATAAGATACACAACCTATATCAGTGTTTCCAGCAGGGAGCACATGCACCCTAAGAACAAGTTATGATTTGCAGCTGTTACCGACCTCAGGCCTAGGGGAACCTGGGCCAGGTACAAGCCACTGTTGCTACAGGGTGTAGCCACAGCAATATGGTGTAAAACATAAAAGAAACAGACAGCAGTCCCAAGTCTCAGACCATACTTCTCTGTTCTCTTCTACCTTTATTCTCCTTTTCCCAGAAATATATATATGCTTCAATTTCTGCATAGATGAACATGGTAATCAGTGAAAACAATGGTGCAAACCAATTTACTCTGTATAACAAATAGTGTAAACACATTTACTTTGAGTACTTGATTAGAAACCAATGTCCCCAGAACTCATTAATTTTCCAAGGAAGCAGACAGTTCTGTATCTACACATTGTGTGTAGATAAGATACTACATCAAAGCAGTCTGACTATTCAAAGCAGGTGACTCTTTAGCAAGACAGGTAAATATTTGTGTCCTGTAGATAGCCATCAGCAATAACCTGTAGCAGAATTTTCCAGAAATTCTGCCTTTTCTTTAAAACACTGGTTTATAGCCCATTACACTCTCCCCTATTTTTTTTTTGAGATGTCTCCTGACATCTTGCTCCAAAGGCTCGGCCTTTAGTTCAGTGTCTATTGTGTTTCAAACATAATAATCAAATTCTGGGTATGCTGGATACATTATGGTGGGGCTTGGTAACAGATACCTAGGATTCTGTATAACTGCATGGACACCAGGATTCCAAGGCTGGTATGATGGCTGCCCCAGTCTGTGGTATGTGAATACTTCTCTGGGTCTGACAGTGCGAGTCGATCTTCTTAAAGTGTCCCCTTCTCTGTCACTCTGGTGTTCTGTTGCTAGGTATTCTTGACCATTTGTGGGTTCCACTGCTTCATCAATATTCCCCACCTGGGGTTCAGCAACACTGGTCTCCATTTCCAGTCCTAATTCCCTTGATGTTCCTTGCAAAGGATTTCTGTCAGTTTCTCGTGGTTCAGGGTAGTCCTCTTGGGCCTTGGCTGTGAGCCTGGAGCGTGACTCAGATTCTATGACCTCAGATCTGACATGTGCAGGAAAGCATGGCAAGCGACGGGGGCCATATGAGGTTTCTGCTTCCTCATCGGAGTGATCAGATGCTGAGTCTGGTGTCTCACTATTTGTTTTTGCTGGTCTTTGCATTTTCCTTTTCACTGTGTTCAATTTAGTGTCTTTTCCAAGAGGTAAGTCATTGACAGGGAGCAGGAGGTTGCGGTGTAGTATCCGGGGTGTTCTGCTACCAACTTCTGGCTGTACCTTGTACACTGGGCTGTCTTTAATTCTCTCCACAATACGACATACCTCTTTTTCCCAGTAGTCACGGAGTTTTCCTGAGCCTCCTCTCTCAGATAGGTTTCTGACTAAGACTCTGTCACCTGGTTGAAGAATAGCGCCCCTCACTGTACGGTCATAATACTGCTTACCCTTGGCCGATGCTTTCCGACTGTTATCTGCAGCAATCTGGTAAGCTTCTTTCATCTTGGTTGCCCATTTTTGCACAAAGTCCTGGCTGTCTGTTTCCTCATTGTCAGTTGTAAGATTAAACAACAAATCGATAGGTAATCTTGGAGCTCTGCCATACAAGAGGAAAAATGGTGAATAGCCAGTTGATTCGTGTCTTGTACAATTATATGCATGCACAATTTGTGGTAGGTAATCTTTCCACTTTGACTTTTTCTCTTCTTCCAAGGTTCGGAGCATCTGAAGCAGAGTTCGATTTAATCGTTCTACTGGATTCCCCTGTGGATGATAGGGGGTGGTGCGGGAGTGAGTTATTCCAGATAGTTGTTGGAGCCTCTGAAATAAGTTATTTTCAAACTCACGCCCCTGGTCATGGTGCAGCTTTGCAGGGTAGCCAAAACGAGGGATAAAGTCTTGGAAAATCTTCTCAGCTGCGGTTTTTCCAGATTTGTTTTTGGTGGCATATGCTTGTGCAAAGCGAGTGAAGTGATCCATCAGAACCAGAACATATTCATAACCTCCTTTACTTGGCTCAAGATGCAGAAAGTCCACAGACAGCAGTTCAAAAGGTTCGCTTGTAGTAATAGAGCCCATAGGTGCTCTGTCTGGGTTACTAGGGTGCTTCTGCTTGATGCAGATGCATTGTCGAATTACATAATCTTCAATCTCTTGCTGCATGTAAGGCCAATAAAACCTTTCTCTGGCCAGATGAATCACCTTGTCAGATCCGATATGTCCCATATCATCATGGAGGCTTTTAAGGAGAACTGGTTTCAGCTTATGTGGCAAGACAAGTTGCTTTCTTTTTCCTACTTGCCTGTACAGTACTCCCTTGTCAATGGTGAGTTTGTTCCATTCATGTATCAGTCTCTTTGTTTCAGTTCCCATTTGTTCCTTGTCCTTCTTATTTGGACCCCATCCTCTGCTTTTGAGGTTAATCACTTCACTGATGGTAGCATCTTCTTGCTGTGCAACCCTAATATCATTTGGTGTGATTGTATCAGCACTTCCTGGCAACACATCGTTCTCCATTGAGGTGAACTGTAGAGCAGCCACCCATGGCACTTCTTTATCTTTAGCTGCTTTGTCCCCCTGCCAGACAGCTGAGACGACTTCTGGAGATATTGTTTCCTTATACTCAGTGATAGTGGCCTGTAAATCCACAGGGAAGCGGGACAGTGTATCAGCATCTGTATTTGCTTTCCCAGGGCGGTATTTGATGTCAAAGTTAAAGTCTGCTAATTCTCCAACCCAGCGATGACCCACTGCATTCAATTTTGCTGTACTCAGAACATATGTCAGAGGGTTATTGTCAGTATATACAGTGAAGGTGGGTGCATAATATAGATAGTCTCTAAATTTTTCACAGATTGCCCACTTCAGGGCCAAAAATTCTAACTTGCCAGAGTGGAGATGGTAATTTCTTTCAGCTGGGGTGAGTGTTCTCGATCCGTAGCCAATTACACGTAGTTTACCATCCTGCTGTTGGTAAAGTACTGCTCCTAGTCCTTCGTTTGATGCATCAGTGTGCAAAACAAAGGGCAATTCAAAATTTGGAAAAGCCAGTATGGGTGGAGTGGTGAGTATATCCACAAATTTAGAAATGACTGTACGATGTTCATTAGTCCATTGAACTGGTGTCCTTGAAGGTAGCTGTACATTGGATTTTATCCTCCCTCTTACTGTAGTCAACAAGCTAGATTTTCCAGTATTTCCAATAGTTCCATTTAAAAGTTCAAACAAAGGTTTTGCCAACCTGGAAAAGTCCTGTATGAAGGAGCGGTAATAACTAAGGAAGCCCAGCAATGATCTGACTTCTCCAACTGTTGTGGGTTCCTTTTCCACTAATTGTCGGACTGCTTCCAAATCCTTAGGGTCAATCTGTACCCCCTCTTCTGACACTAGACAACCTACGTACCGGATTTGTTGTCTGAATAACTCGCATTTCTCTGGTCGTAATTTTATTCCGTGCTCTCTCATTCGACACAGTACCCGTCTCAAGTCTTCCACATGGTCATGAAATGTTTTGGAAAAGCAAAGTACATCATCCAAATATGGAGTGCAACATTCATCTCTCAATTGTTCCAGTACCCCTTCCATGCATCTTTGAAATGCTGCAGGAGCGTTGCTCAAGCCAAAAGGAATGCGTACCCACTCATATAGCCCCCATGGGGTACTGAAAGCAGTGACAGATCTTGAGTCCTCATCCATGAAACCTTGATGATATGCACTTCCTTGATCCAGGATTGAAAACCATGAGTAGCCCCCAAGGTTATCCAGTAGGTCTTGAATGCGTGGCAGGGGGTGTCTGTCAGGGATGGTTTTACGGTTTAGCTCTCTAAAGTCCACACAAAGACGTAAACTTAAGTCCTTTTTCCTGACACAGACAACTGGAGAAGAGTAAGCCGAAGTGGACTTCTTTATCCAACCATTGTCCAAAAGGTTCTGGATGTATTCTTTCACCTCTTTGTATAAGGGCTTTGGAATAGCATTGTACCTTTTCTGCACAGGAGTATCATCTTTCAAGTGGATTTTTAGCTTCAAATCTGGAATGCAACCAATTTCACCATCTTCACATGAAAATACATCTGATTCTTCATATAACATGTGCTTGACTACCTCTTGTTCTTCCTCTTTTAAGTGGGACAAATCTACTGGTGGGTTCCATTTCTCCCTAGCAGTAACCTTGTATTTGTTGCTTCCCTGATTAACTCTACTGTACTCTGGGTGTGCAGCATTGACTTGGCCATCAACTAGCTGGCTGAGTATTACTGGGTCAGATGGTGGGGGAAGGACTGGCCAGATATCAATAATTTCTTCTAGAGTGCCTAATAATGTTCCACTAGGAAGGTAGATATCATGTAAGGTGTAATTTTGGAGAGGTATGGTAATTAGTTTTGAAGTACCAGTTGGATTGTCAACAATGGCAGGTAGTAGTTCAATGCCCTCTGGGCAATGATTCTCTGCTAGTGGCTCAAAAGTCATTGTGCCTCGTCTAGGCAAAGCCCTAATTTTACATCTCACTTGACATATTTGACATGCTGGGATAACCAGCCCCTTTTTGCCCATCCTTACTGTAATACCTGGTGATATTGCTTCCCCAGGTTTTACTCCTACTGCAGAGATGATATTATCTGCTGTGTCACCTTTCAGGTTTAATGCCTCACTCAGCAGTGCGCTAAGACTGGTGGTATCGGTCTGGTCACAGTTCTCTCGGATCAGTTCCTCTATAACATTGAAGCCTAACAGTGGACAGTTAACATGACTTTGACTTACTAACAAAGGAACATCAATGGCTACCTGCCCATGCCTGGAGCTCAGTATCTGAAGTGACACCTCAATCCACCCTTCAAATGGAATCTCAGTACCATTTGCTGCAGTAATACAGAGTGCACTTCCTGTTAATAAACTCTCAAGTGACTGAATCTTAACATCAGGCAATGTCTTCCTTACCCACTCTCTCCCTACTATGCTAACCTGTGCTCCTGTGTCTAACAGCATTTGTGTTTGAATTCCATTGATTACACACGTGACCATGCAGCGACTCCCAATTAGTTGGGCAGCACGTTTTTCTTTAGGGGGCAGTAGATATGTGTTTTGCATTGTGGGAGCCTCAATCTGGGGGGATCTGTTACTCCTGTTGGTCACTGGTTGTCCCCTCTCCAGTGACCTTCCCCAGTTTCCAGATTCCCATCTCTTAGTACAGCCAACAGCTCTGTGTCCCATCAAACCACAGCGAAAGCAGTGAGTACACCATTCTTTTCCCTGCTGGGCACATTCTTGACATCTTCTTTTAGGACTATCTCTTGAGACCTGAGTGTTTAATTGTGGCAGTGCACAGACATCTGTCCGAGTACTGTTACCAGTATGCTTTGTGATCTTTTCAAAATTTTTTTTTAGCATAGACACTTGAGCTGCCAGCTGCTCAA
>NC_041394.2:67555733-67660733 GCF_900747795.2 Erpetoichthys calabaricus
ATATAGTATACCAATAACAATTTGTTAAGGATCTGGTTTTTTCTGAACCTCGCTTTTCACAGCTGTCGCGCTACGGCGTGTGTTTCGTTTATTTGACAGTATGTAGATCGTGGTAATTACATTCATGGCATTCGTTTTCTGAATCACAATCTGACTGTATGGGTGGTTACCTGCCAGGTAACGCTTGTGGTTGGTCAGGAAGTCGCATTACATCCGCCACGTGCCCTCTTTGTGTTCCCAGAAGCTGATCATAGAATGGTTTTAATAGTTTACTTTCAAATAATGCAAAGAGTATGCGACACGTGTTTCTCCCTAATTCTGGGCTCATCAGGCATACACACTCACTTCATCCCCTCTCGGGAATCTAATCTCTATCGTCAGCGCCAGAGTTGAAGCCCCTAACGTTGCGGTCAGCAAGTCGGCTAACATCCGCCATGTGCCGTCTTTCAGTTGCGAGAAGCAGATCATAGAATGGTTGAAACTGTTGCCCCTAACGTTGCGCTACGGCGTGTGGTTCGTTTATACCTCGTGTCTTCTCATTAAACTTTTATCTCGCGAATATGTTATTGCAATCCGCAGTGGGAGCGCTTCTATAAACTTAATTTAAACTTACGTTTTACACCGTGCTTTGTTTCCCTTATAAACATGCTTGTATGCTTCACTCGCTGGCTTCTTATTGTTTCGCTCCCTTCTCAATTGTTTAATGAATTTTTTGTTCTTCGCTGTTTGCGGCTCTTCCTTCATTTCTCCCTACTGAGTTCTTTTATCTCGCGAATATGTTATTGCAATCCGCAACGGGAGCGTTTCAATAAACTTAATTTAAACTTACGTTTTACACCGTGCTTTTTTTCCCTTATGAAGATGCTTGTATGCTTCACTCGCTCCCTTCTCAATTGTTTAATTAATTTTTTGTTCTTTGCTGTTTGCGGCTCTTCCTTCATTTCTCCTTACTCAGTTCACAGTCTTTTCACGTGATTACGTGGGAGGCGTGATGACGTGACACTCAACTCCGCCTCCCACGGCCATCAAGCTGCCGTCCATTACAGTATATTGTCAAAAATGAGGTTCCAGTTATGACCATTACGCGTTGAATTTCGAAATGAAACCTGCCTAACTTTTGTAAGTAAGCTGTAAGGAATCAGCCTGCCAAATTTTAGCCTTCCACCTACACAGGAAGTTGGACAATTAGTGATGAGTGAGTCAGTCAGTCAGTGAGTCAGTGAGGGCTTTGCCTTTTATTAATTAGTATAGATTAGGCACTAAAGAAAAAGGTACTTAGCTTCATATGAGCTAGTAGCCTGACAGCAGAAGTAAACAGACACAACAATACACTTTTTCAGTGGTGTCTTCAAAAATTGTACGTCAGTGTTCAAAAGAGTTGGTATTTCTTCCAGGCACAGTGATGGGATGATTATCTGATTTTGCAAACATATCAATGTCAGTTATTTTATATCTTTAGGACAGTTACTTTGTTCCAAAAGTAACCAACTTTTCTTTTGATTGACACTAGAAGCACCACACAGTTTTTCAATACAATAATAACCGTCAAGACTACATCAAATGCTGTCTGAATTCTTTTGTTTTTACTAATGGTCCACCAGCTCAAAATCCTGACAGCACATTCCTACTACCAACCCTCAAACATAACTGATACCCTAAACCAGCTTGAGTGAACATAAAAATGTTCACAGGGCCTATATTGTTTTCATGTATTTTTACTTTAAATGTTGGCACGCGTTTTTAAATGTAAAAAAAAATTTCAGGGTTGTGCTGCTGGGAAGAAAGCTGCTTCAGTATTTTTTAGTATTAACATTTGTAAATGATAAGGGGTGTGTAGACTTAATACATTAGTGATCAGAAGAGATTCTTGGCACATTAAACATTATGCTTTGTTTTATTGTATGCATACTTTTCCCACCAGACAATTCTTCATTCTTCTGGGAGCAAGAAAGCTGAATAGGACCCAAAAGGTTGCAATGACACAAGCGATGTTCTAAAGTTGTGCTCCTGCTCGGCATTAAAGAACTTCAAAATTATAAAGCAAAACAACTCTTTTAAATCAGTGAGAAACATAAAAAACCAAGTAAAAATGAATGTTTTTCTATATAAATAATCTATAAAAATTACAGTATTACATATTTCATAGAATATGTAGGTAAACGGCAAGTGGCATGACGAACTGATTATAACACTGTCTACGTCAGCAGTCCACAATCATTTTTGTAGTCTGTGAGCAGCTCCCACAAACAGTAGCACTTTATTCACACTCACTCGCTTGCTTTAACTTTCACGGTGGGGTGGCAGCTCATGTCTTATTTTTTTCATATTTTCATATAGAACAGACTTGTCTTTTAGGCAAAAAACTTAATTGCCACAAAAAACAATGTAACAATTATGTTAGCAGAGACATTTCTTCCTTTACTTGTGAATGACTGAATGAGTTACATTACCACAGTCACATACTGTTTTTCCCTGGTAATATAGTGGGATCTTTCTCTAAATAGGTAATAGCATTTAGTATACATTTGATATTTCCATCAGCAGCTATCAAAAATTTGATGCCAGACTTGCCATTATATGAAAGAGCATAAACAGTTCAAGAATAATTGCTTATCAATGGTTAGGTCTGCCCTGGCAGTTGTACACAAACTTTGCAAAGTGTCTGATACAGCAGCAAAGCTTTCAGTAAAATAATTACACATATATCTTCAGTCTGGCAGGGAGAAATGGCACATGGAAATGTACTAAGTAAGCCATGAGTGAAAAGCACAGTGCTGAAAGGTGACTAGCTCACATTTTCACAGACACTGTATACCTCAACAATGTATTCAAATGTAACAGTAAACAATCAACCTTTTTGCTTATGCATGCATCTAATGTCAAACCATTGTATAAGTATGTGATTCAATAAGCACAAAAGCATTTCTATGTAGCTGTACTCGGGTCACATTCTTTTTTTTTTCCATAAAAGGCACTTCACTCAAGGCTAAGTATTATATTACTGCATCTGTCCTTCCATTGTTATTGCCAAATGTTTATTGTGTCATTTGCATACTTTGTCAGGTGAAAATAATATGAGCGAGCTGCCTTCCAGCACTGTGCTCTTCATTTGCAGCTTGCTCTGTTCTCAGTGTGCCATCTCACAGGAAATCTTTTCCTGAGGTTAGATTGATTCAGCCTGTGTGTTTTGTATTTCAGTAGTGTTTATAGTCACATTTTTACCTGACTAAAATAAAGGAAGTGCGCAGTGAATTCACATTTGGACAGCAATGTTCAGTAATGTCAGTAGCAGTGGCAGAACAGGATTTGTCAAGGTAAAAAAAAAGCAAATACAGTTAAGTGAGGTGGAGGTGATAAGAAGTGATTCATATCCGGGTACCAATATTAAATGTTTCACTTGTGGTGGTTATAGGGGATCTTTAGTGTAAAAAAACAAACAGAAAAATATGGTTAATTCACTTTTTTATAGAATTGCATTTACAGAAACATGACCATTTTCAGTGCAGAAATTTAGGAAATGTCAAGGAATGACAGGAGTGTGGAATGCACACTGATGAAATAAACACGCTAATTGCCATTGGCTGAGGCATTTATAGTGTAAATACTGCACTTATCAGTTAAGAACCTAGAAATTTACTTTAACTTCAAACTGCAAGCATTAACCTTAAGGTCCTTTATTAACCTTATATATTAATATTATCCATTAACGTGAAGGTCCTCCATTAACCTTAAACAGTAATTGCTTTAATTGTCCCTAAAGTACAGACAACACTTTAGGCTATCAGTAACAATAGAGAAAGTGTGTTTTCTGAGCAGATATTATTATGATGATTCTATATTGATACTACTTGATGACCCTCAATATTATAATAAAGTCCAAGCCTTTAACAAAACTTCTAGTTCCTCTACTATGAATCTTTTATACAGGTGATGCTGGGACTAGTGAAAATACTGTATGTGCATGAAAGAGTTTAACCTGGCTTAAATATCAGAAGTTAAATCATCTGATGTTTGTCTAGTCCAATACTTTAATCTTTTAATAAAATATGAATTTGAAATAATTCCTTTTTTCTCATTTTTACTTGTGTAACTGTTAACTGTATTATTATTTAAAGTAAGTTTATTACTTTGATGTGTTAGTAGAGCTGTCTTTCCTTTAATAAAACAGTTTGTCCAGCAAAGAGAATTTTAAATGCTTTTTAGTTATTCACTTATTCCGTGTCACAACCAACATTAAGGTAACACAATAAAAGATGGTTTTTTTTCTAATTTCCAATTTATGTTAACAGAAACTAATTATTTTAATCGTACATATGTTTGGATAAAAGAGAGTATGAACTGGAGCAAAGCTCAGAACTACTGTCAAGTGAACTACAGAGACCTGGTCAGTATAAGAAATGAGACTGAAAATATGGAGATAATAAAGAAAGCACAAAGCACTCCTTTTTGGATTGGTCTGTTCAACAATCCCTGGAAGTGGTCTGATGGTGGGAAATCAACATATCAAAACTGGGAAAATTCACAACCAAACAATTTTGAACTTCATAAAAAGTGTGTGGAGGTGAAAGATAATGG
This sequence comes from Erpetoichthys calabaricus, assembly GCF_900747795.2. Classification (NCBI taxonomy): domain Eukaryota; kingdom Metazoa; phylum Chordata; class Cladistia; order Polypteriformes; family Polypteridae; genus Erpetoichthys; species Erpetoichthys calabaricus. Next base: position 67,560,309 of record NC_041394.2, read on the forward strand.
AAAGTGGAGTGTTGATGATTGCAATTCAACAAAGCCTTTCATTTGCTCCAAGAGTAAGGTTCATTGCTTACTTTGCATTATTAAATATGTGCTTTAGAATCATTTTTTTAAAACTATAAATACAGAAAATCTTGTTACAGGTAACCAAAAGTACAAAATGTATGAATCTATTCAATATTCTAGTCATATTTACAGTATTTTTTAAAATCTTTCTTGTAGCCATTTGTATTTTACAACTTAATGAAAATTTTTTGATGGACATATATTGCATGTGGTGATATAAAATAAAATATATTTAGGAGAGTATCTAAAACTTTGATCTTTTTAATTATTGGAAAATGGTTTGCTTTAAAAAATAGAATCAGATCATTTGTATGACATGAGTGGAAGACCACTCATTAGATCTAATTAGATGGTTTCAAGCTTAGCTACTTTAAGAACTAAGGGCATCCAAAACAAAAATAATTTGGACGTTCTTTTTCTAAAATACAATTGTAAACAATAGCTGTACACATAAAAGTGGAATAGAACATTTTTGATAAAAGAAATTCCTGCCCATGGTACTTGGTGGCAAAAATAGCACGTTCTGTTATTCTATCACTCTACAATTCCTGTTGTAACCACTAGGTGGTGCCACCGAGTCCCAAGCAACAGAAATAGCAATACCCAACACAATTCCAGATTCAAGAGAATGATTTTTATTTGACAAAATACCTTCCATATACAATTAACAGCAAAATCAACCATTCACAAATCCTCTTTCATCCTCCAAAAGAACATTGTCCACTGCATCATGACTCTGACTCAGTTCAAGTGAGGCAGGGGGCTTTTTTTTTTAAAGTCGACCCAGAAACTGCTGCTAATCTCCTAAGTCTTCTGAAGCACTTCTGGGTTATACGAAAACCAGGGCAGTCCTCCACCTGCTGCAACCTCTGGCAGTCCCCAAAGAACCCAACAGGGCTGTGTCTTTAGACTCCAACTCCCATGCCACCCTGCAGGTGTCCTTAGCCCTAAGGAACACTGCCACCTGCCATACAAGGAGATGAACTACTCCCAGTGAGCCCGTTGGCCCAATCCTTCTATTATGGCCTCCTGTCTGGGTATAAATCTTTCCTTTATCCCGGCCAGAATGCCTGTCCTCCTTTCCAGGCAACTACACTGTACACCAGAAGGAAGGTTGCAGTACCTGATTATTTATGTTGAGGAAAACTATGACTACTTCATCAGATACAATGGTATATGATATACTGTGTGAATGTACCCAGTTCACAGATAAGAAAGCATCAGGCTCAAGCTGCAGTCCTACCTCAGGATAAAAGCTATTATTAAAAAAAACATATTTATTTGTTTCTAATTTTTAGCATGCATACTTAGGAATTTTCTGGGTAATTTCATCACAAAGACTGATTTATGCCTTCTTATCTTTTGATAACTGTTACATATTTTCTGTTAAGGTAATATCCAATGTTATTATTGAAATTAAGCTGGAATCATTCTTTAACAAATGCATACTGAATATGTGTACATATATACATGCAGTATATAATATATATATATATATATATATATATATATTTTTTTTTTTTTTTTAAAACTGTACACAGACAGACACAACACTAGATATCCAAAAACACATGTTTAATGCTTTTCTCTGCACTATACAGCACCACACAATGCTAAATTAGCCAACTCAGTCCCTTCTTTCTCTCTTCTTCTCTTTTTGCTGCCCTCACTCCTCCAAACGCAAACTCCATCCTCTTCCTTCCAACTCCGACTCGTCTACTGAAGTGAGGCTGCCCCTTTAATAATATCCCGGATGTGCTCCAGGTGCTTCATGATGATCTTCTGATGGCACTTCCTGGTGTGGCGGAAGTGTCGCATAAGCACCCGGAAGCACTCCGGGTGTGCCTGGAATCTCTTCTGGAAGCACCTCCAGTTGTGGCGGAAGTGCTGCAGTCCAGGGCTCCATAATCCTCCGGGTGCCCCCTGGTGGTGGCCACAGGCCCCAATACGGTTGAGCTTCTAAGCTCTGATCCCATGGACCCCATGCAGACCAGGACGACTGCCCTGTCATGGCCCAGGGGAGATATTATCCCTCCCCCAGTCCTTCCAGGCATCCCAGCTGGACAGGATCCCCACTGTATATATATATATATATATATATATATATATATATATATATATATATATATATATATATATATATATATATATATATATACAGTGTATGAGTAAATCACATGAACAGTACAACAGTACATTCACTTACTTTAAAAATATTTACAACACACCCATTTTTCTAATTTATATTGAAGACAAGGATTTTTTAAGTAATCAACAAAAGTTGGGACACCTGTAGGAGTTGTTTGCATCAGCTTTCAAGGCTTAATTAATTTCCAATGTTGCAGAAAAGCTGTAAGATGTTAACCCATTACTTATTCTCTAAAACTGACCTTTTTATAACTCTAAAAATTAGATTATTTTTTATTTTTTGGTAACCTAATTTTTTTAAAATCTCTGAGAGTTTGCTGCTTGTCTTTTTACCATTTCAGGTTATTCACTGGACTTGACTTGCTTAAATTTCAATAGAAACACTTTGATTGACATGAGTGGCATTAACTTCTTAAATTTAAACTTGGAGAACCCATCAAACAGCAGATAGCAAGAAAAGTAAACGTGATGCCTGGCATTCACACCAAAGAGTTCAATCTTTCTTTCATCAGACCAGAGAATTTTCTTTCTCATGGTCTAAGAGTCCTTCAGGTGCCTTTTGGCAAACTCCAGGCAGGCTGCCATGTGCCTTTTACTAAGGAGTGGCTTCCGTCTGGCCACTCTACCATACAGTCCTGATTGGTGGATTGCTGCAGAGATGGTTGTTTTTCTGGAAGGTTCTCCTCTCTCCACAGAGGACCTCTGGAGCTCTGACAGAGTGACCATCAGGTTCTTGGTCACCTCCCTGACTAAGGCCCTTCTCCCCCGATCGCTCAGTTTAGACGGCCAGCCAGCTCTAGGAAGAGCCCTGGTGGTTTCGAACTTCTTCCACTTAAGGATGATGGAGGCCACTGTGCTCATTGGGACCTTCAAAGCAGCAGAAATGTTTCTGTAACCTTCCCCAGATTTGTGCCTTGAGACAATCCTGTCTCGGAGGTCTACAGACAATTCCTTTGACTTCATGCTTGGTTTGTGCTCTGACATGAACTGTCAACTGTGGGACCTTATATAGACAGGTGTGTGCCTTTTCAAATCATGTGCAGTCAACTGAATTTACCACAGGTGGACTCCAATTAAGCTGCAGAAACATCTCAAGGATGATCAAGGGAAACAGGATGCACCTGAGCTCAACTTTGAGCTTCATGGCAAAGGCTGTGAATACTTATGTACATGTGCTTTCTCAATTTTTTTATTTTTAATAAATTTGCAAAAATCTCAAGTAAAGTTTTTCACGTTGTCATTATGGGGTGTTGTGTGTAGAATTCTGAGGAAAAAAATGAATTTACTCCATTTTGGAATAAGGCTGTAACATAACAAAATGTGGAAAAAGTGATGCGCTGTGAATACTTTCCGGATGCACTGTATATATACATATATACAGTATATATATATATATATATATATATATATATATATATATATATATATATATATATATACTGTATATATATATACTGTATATATACATATATATTGTGACAGATAGGGGCGCTCTCGCTCCCTTGAACCCTCGGACAATATGCCAGACACCAGATAAAAGTCCAAATTATTATTTCATTATAATAACACAGTGCACAAAGCACCACCACTCCACAATATTCCAATAAATCAATACACCAATTCTCCAAATTATACACAATCCTCCACTCCCAGACTCTTCGTCACCCTGCCTCCCAACTTAGCTCAATCTTCTGGGATTTCCCATAATCCTTTTATAGTCCATGACCCGGAAGTGTTTCTGTCCCTCAGTCCATGTGACTTTCTATCACTTCCGGGTCAGGTAAAAACTTCTCCTTTTCTACATCCCGGAAGTACGTCATTTCCTCTGTCCATGTACCTGGGACGCACTTCCGGGGTGTAGTGAAAATAACAATCCCTGGGCCTCCCTGCAGCGACTCCTGGCGGCTCCCATGGTATCCAGCAGGGCTGTGTATTAAAACTGCATTGTCCATGATTCCCTGCTGGCATTCGGAGCACCTCCATTCTGCAGGGAGGGCTCTATCTGGTGGCCTGGGGTTGTTGGCCGGAATGAATGGCCGGCCATATCTCACAATATATATATGTGTATATATATGTTTTTTCTCAACTTCTTGCTAATATAAATTCTAATAGAAAAGAAGAAACCAAACCGAAGTAAATACACTTTGTGTGACACAGGGTGATCTAGAGCAGGGGTGTCAAACTCAGTTCCTGCAAGGACACTGTGGCTGTAGGTTTTTGTTTTATCCATTATTAAGAAATTACTAATGCTAATGGAACATACGATATTTTTTTGATATTAATTGACTTGGATTTTAATTGTCGAATTTTTTCTTTTACCAACAGCCAAATAATAATGAGATACAAAACGAGCCAACAGATGGCCAGGCTGACTGAGATCCCTTTACATTTGTGTCTTTAAAACAATATCTCTCTCTTTAAAATATCTGAACATAAAAATGTCAGTGTCTGAAAGATTCTGATCTTTTAGGGCTCACAAAGCATTTGGATGGTGATTTCAGAAAAAGAAAATCAGTTTTGGAAACATAATTTAAAAAACAAGTTTCATTAACAGTTAAATTGGAGATTGTTTGGAGTGAAAATGGTGACCCTCCAGGACCATTTAAGACCACCGAGTTATCTGTTCATCTTTGGGTTTGCTTTAAATCTCTTTATTGCTTGGCTGACAGTTAAGGAAAAGAAAAGAAAAAAAAACCAAAGAGCTAAGGAAGTCAACAATAATTGTTGTAAGATAAATATGTTAAATTAGCTACAGTATGTGGATATGAATTAAGAAAGTGGCTGTAATGAAAACTAGCAGCCACTGTGGCCCTCCAAGAAATTTACACCCCTTTTGTAGAGTGTGTCCATGGGCAATACATAAACTGGATTCATAAGATAACAATATTTTCATTACTTTCACAAACAGAATTGTAGAATAAACTAGTAATATCAGTATTAATTTGATTTTTTTTTTGTTTCTTTATGTGCTTTCCTGGACTTTTTTTTTATTAATGCTTCTTATGTGCTTTCTTGGACTTTTCTTGCAGTTATCATGAATGTAACCTTTATAAATACAAGTTCAACTTGGGAAGATGCTGTGGATTACTGCAGAGCAAGGAATTCTGATCTCATCAGCATCTCATCACAGCTGGAGCAGGATGCAATAGCTGCATTGCTGAACAACACCAGTTCATCTAGCGTGTGGCTGGGGCTAAGGCAGAGCCGTCTCTTTGGATTCTGGTTGTGGATTGATGAAAAACCTTTGAGTTATGAGAAGTGGGTCCATAGACCTCCTTCACAGCTCCCTGCCTCCAGCCCTTGTGCTGTTATGTCTCAAGAGAAGAATTTCAGTTGGACTAATGTTTCTTGTTCCGAAAAATACAGATTCATCTGTAGGTATCAATAAAATTAACCCTAACCCTAATTTTAGTGTTTATAATTATCTTCTTATATACTTCTATATACAGTGTTTGAAGTGAGACAGCACCTCTTCCTATTTCAACATAGCATGACAGCACTATTTCATAGCATACCAATGAGTACTGGAAGCTCTTTGTAAATTTTCAACGAACCGTTCTTCAATCGAATGTTGATATATCCATGTGTTTAGAGCTTACCTAGGGCACACATCCCCAACCTGGCCACTTTGATTGACTGTCATTGTATCATGACAATCTAAGTTTTCACCATACCTACGCCTTTTCCACCCCCACCCAAATCTTTGATCGAATCTTGGTAAATTACCCTGAAAAGAGTACCACCACTTCAAGTACTGTTCATATCAATGTTTTACTCTTTGCAGTGTTATCATACTTTACTTCTATCATTGCTGAACCCGGTTTCAGGCTGTTATCTCTGGAACAGGTACATTAGTGAGTGTGACTGAAAATGTGGCCTGCATTACACTGGCATTCAAAACAGTGATGGCATCTGTTTCCTACACTTCTCTGGAGTTTGGCACTGGCTGAAAGATGCTTGATATAGATAATGAATAATTGTATATTATAGTTTACAAAAGACATATAACTAATAAAGAAAAATGAGGCTAAATGTTATATTCAATGAATGCATTCTGATGTATAATTTATATAATCATTTTCTAAATGTAACTATCTTTAATAAACTGTTTTTGCATTCATCACACTGTCTTGTCTTTGAGAAACTAATGAAATGACATTTCCTTGAGTTTATACAAAAGGCAATTTATATTATATCTTTAGTTTACTAATTACTAGCAGCAGCACCCAGCGTTACTCCAGTAAGTAATTTTAAGCTCTTCTCCATTTGTCAGCTGGTCTGTTTTTAGTCTGTTCTGTTGTTTCTCTTGTTCTGAGCCACTAGGTGGCACTATCCTTAAAACTAATTGTAGTTAAAAGGAAATAACCCTCCCAAAGGTACCTCCAGGGTCAAAATTTTGGATTCCAAATTAGTTTATGGTCTCTTCCTAACAAAGTGACATATGTGTGTGACATTTTGTTGAAAATAGACCAAGGGTGTGGAACTGTATAAAGAACAAACAGGCACACATTGAGCTTTACATGTTAGATATTATTGTTGTTGCAATTATACAATTATAAATATCCCAAAAGGAAATTTAGGTTCTACAGAAGCTCAAGAAGTATATAAATATTATCACCAACAAAAAGAGCATCCCTACAACACACACGAGAATTACAAAAAAAAATGTTTGAATTGGCTAATGATAAGAGAGCAGTCACACTGAGACTTTATAAAGGCACATTGCTATAGCAGCATTTCGTTGCACACTTCTGATTAATTTGTTGGATAAAAGTACTCAGTGTTGATGTCAGAGAGAGGATGTGCAGCATTGTTCACAATGGCATTCAGTTTTACTGTTATTCTCCTCTCCAATACCCTCAGCAGGTTAAGAGTGCATCCCATAGCTGAATCTGTCTTTTTAATTAGCTAGTTGATTCGGTTGGCCTCTTTTGAAATGTTACAGGCCTAGCACATTACAGAATAGAAAGTCAGTTTTCACAGAGTTCCAGAGTATGTCACTACCCACATTAAAAGACTGCAGTCTCCTAAGAAAATAAGAGTCTGCTCTGCCCTTTCTAATATATTTCCTGTGTTACTATACCAGTCCAATTTATCATTGATATGGACACCCAAGTAGTTGTAGCAGTGCACCACCTCCACATCTTCGCCATTTTCACAATTCTGGATGCTGGTGGGCACATGCTCCCAGAAAGGAACCCGTGGGGCCATATTGTGCATACGTGGCTGCTGGACAGCTGACTTGGATACTCAATACAGTATGAAGTAATGAGCGTCAACTTTAAATGAAATATTTGCCCCCTGTGATATACAGTAACTGGTTCCTCCATAAGTGACAGCATCATAAGTGAATTCAGTGCTATGTAAACTAGATGGCAGCAGATAGTGTGATATACTGAATGATTTAAGTAGTTTTTATTGCAAGCCAAATTAATATTTAGACATATCCCAAAATGAATTTCAAATTTAAGATAAAGATATGGTGCAAGTAGTTAAGGGTTACGAAAAGTTTATGAACTCCGTGTGAAAACCACTTAGCAAGATGGGAATCACCTCCACAAGCCAGCATAAACTAAAATAATAACATTCTTAATCTTGGATCATATTGGATGATCTGTGCTCTACTCTAATGTCCTATTGGCACTTGGCCCTACCTATCTCAGTTTTTTGTTTAGCAGGATTAATTAGATAGATAGATAGATAGATAGATAGATAGATAGATAGATAGATAGATAGATAGATAGATAGATAGATAGATAGATAGATAGATAGATAGATAGATAGATAGATAGATACTTTATTAATCCCAATGGGAAATTCACATTCTTCAGCAGCAGCATACTGATACAATAAATAATATTAAATTAAAGAATGATAACAATGCAGGTGAAAAACAGACAATAACTATGTATAATGTTGAATGTTAACGTTTACCCCTCTGGGTGGAATTAAAGAGTCGCATAGTTTGGGGGAGAAACGATCTCCTCAATCTGTCAGTGGAGCAGGACAGTGACAGCAGTCTGTCGCTGAAGCTGCTCTTCTGTCTGGAGATGATACTATTAAGTGGATGCAGTGGATTCTCCATAATTGATAGGAGCCTGCTGAGCGCCCTTCGCTCTGCCACAGATGTTAAACTGTCCAGCTCCATGCCAACAATAGAGCCTGCCTTCCTCACCAGTTTGTCCAGACGTGAGGCGTCTTTCCTCTTAATGCTGCCTCCCCAGCACACCACTGCGTAGAAGAGGGCGCTCGCCACAACTGTCTGATAGAACATCTGCAGCATCTTATTGCAGATGTTGAAGGACGCCAGCCTTCTAAGGTAGTATAACCGGCTCTGTCCTTTCTTGCACAGCGCATCAGTATTGGCAGTCCAGTCTAATTTATCATCCAGCTGCACTCCCAGATATTTATAGGTCTGCACCATCTGCACACAGTCATCTCTGATGATCACTGGGTCTATGAGGGGTCTGGGCCTCCTAAAATCCACCACCAGCTCTTTGGTTTTGCTGGTGTTCAGGTGTAGGTGGTTTAAGTCGCACCATTTAACAAAGTCATAGATTAGGTCCCTATACTCCTCCTCCAGCCCATTCCTGATGCAGCCCACGATAGCAGTGTCATCAGCGAACTTTTGCACATGGCAGGACTCCGAGTTGTATTGGAAGTCCGATGTATATAGGCTGAACAGGACTGGAGAAAGTACAGTCCCCTGTGGCGCTCCTGTGTTGCTGACCACAATGTCAGACGTGCAGTTCCCAAGACGCACATACTGAGGTCTGTCTTTAAGATAGTCCACGATCCATGCCACTAGGTATGAATCTAATCCCATCTCTGTCAGCTTGTCCCTAAGGAGCAGAGGTTGGATTGTGTTGAAGGCGCTAGAGAAGTCTAGAAACATAATTCTTACAGCACCACTACCTCTGTCCAAGTGAGAGAGGGATCGGTGTAGCATATAGATGATGGCATCCTCTGCTCCCACCTTCTCCTGATATGCAAACTGCAGAGGGTCGAGGGCGTGTTGAACCTGTGGCCTAAGGTGGTGAAGCAGCAGCCTCTCCATGGTCTTCATCACATATGATGTCAGAGCAACAGGCCGAAAGTCATTCAGCTCACTAGGACGTGATACCTTTGGGATTGGGGTGATACAAGATGTTTTCCAAAGCCTCGGGACTTTCCCCTGTTATTATGCTGTAGTGTTAAGAGAAATAAAAAGGTTAGTCTGACTAGAGCTCTCTCTACATCTTTTTATTGGTTTCCACCTTGTTTGGCATCACTTCTCACTTGCCTGCTGCTCATTTGGGTCTGCATCTATGCTTACTGTATAGTCTGCACAGCCTGCTGAGCATGACGGAGCAGCTCTCCACTGGCCTTTTGTGTAGTTTAGCTTCTTCACCGCAGAAGCCGATGACTGTCTTTGGCACACCACCTAACTATTCCATCAGTGTAGTTTGCCCCACAGCGTACCCTCCTAATAAGAAGACCCATGTAGAAGATTTTTTTTGTATTGTAAGTTCTGACCCAGACACATCTCATGATTATCATTAAGGGTCTGGTCTTTGTTTAAAGCTATCATGCAAACTTCTACTTTTGAACACTGGCTTGGATCTGATACTGAATTTTTGTTTACCTTTGTAAATATTTACATAAAAGATTTTCTGATTTCCTTGTTGCTTTGTTTTCACTGACAGTTTCAAAAGTTCTAATCTGCTTCACCAGTGCTACCCATTAATGATCCACAGAATAAGAAAAATTATTTTTTTAATCCCAGTCCAGCTAGTATAGAGGATAGGAGGATAGTACAGAGATGCTGAATTTGCACACTGCTTTTATTTTATTATACTTTGAACAGCTGTCTTACGTGCTTTCTAAAGTATATTGTGAAGGTGTATTATTTTAAAGACACTACATAATGTAAAATAAATCCACAGACCAAGACTGGAACACTCATTTTCATTAGCAGGTATTGTGACTTTCATCTTTATTTATATAAATACTGTTCTGTTATTATGTCAAATTAGAAAATATGTGTGGCCAAAGAGCCATGCTGGAAGTCCTACCTTAAAATAGTACATTTTTAACATCAACTTATTTTATTATACAAAACAAATAATGTCATCATGGAATTTGACTACAGCTAACATGAGCATGGCAATTCAGTATTTTTTTTAATCATGCATCATGCCAGCAAATACTTCGCCTCTCTCTATTTTTGTTCCTTGGTCCATATAGCTCCCTTCCCATTAACAAGCTTACTGCATTTAACATATTTACAGATATATTTTAAATAAAACAAAAAACACCATGATGACTGCAAAACAACATTCAATTTGTTCAAAGCAATAACAATATAAGAAATCTGACAAATGAGAGAAGACCCTCCAGTCCATGAGGAGGAGAGGTTGGGAGCATGCACTGATACAGTGTGTTGCCGCACCCACCATATGATGAACCACCCAGATTGGGACCTGAGTGCAGCCATGCAATGGGTGACACCTCAACACCACTGTTCCACTATTTTATCCAAACACTCTTAATAGTTTGTCAAGTTTTCTGCTTCAACTATACAGCCCTGTAGTTTGTTCCTGATTAGCACAACTGTTTCAGTAAAGACACCCTTAAAGATAGGGTGAGAAGCTCAGTCATCCGGGAGGAGCTCAGAGTAGAGCCGCTGCTCCTCCGCATCGAGAGGAGTCAGATGAGGTGGCTCGGGCATCTGATCAGGATGCCTCCTGATGTGTTCGGGGCACGTCCAACCGGGAGGAGGCCCCTGGGAAGACCCAGGACACGCTGGAGGGATTATGTCTCCCGGCTGGCCTGGGAACGCCTCGGGATTATCCTGGAAGAGCTAGAAGAAGTGGCCGGGGAGAGGGAAGTCTGGGTATCTCTGCTCAAGCTACTGCCCCCGCAACCCGACCTCGGATAAGCAGATGAGGATGGATGGATGGATGGATGGATGGATGGATGTTTGAGTAAAGACATGCTTATGTCCTTCAGTCTTAAATACACTTTCCCTTAACTTCCACTGGTGTCCTCCAAGTGTGACGAGAATGGATAGGATTAGAAATGAGTACATTAGAGGGTCAGCTCAAGTTGGACGGTTGGGAGACGAAGTCAGAGAGGCGAGATTGCGTTGGTTTGGACATGTGCAGAGGAGAGATTCTGGGTATATTGGGAGAAGGATGCTAAGGATAGAGCTGCCAGGGAAGACGAAAAGAGAAAGGCCTAAGCGAAGGTTTATGGATGTGGTGAGAGAGGACATGCAGGTGATGGGTGTGACAGAGCAAGATGCAGAGAACAGAAATATATGGAAGAAGATGATCCACTGCGGCAACCCCTAACGGGAGCAGCCGAAAGAAGAAGAACAAGAAGTCCTCCAATATGTGATTCATCATTAAGTTGAAAGAGCTCTGCTGGGTCTACTTTATCAATGCCTTTGAGAATTTTGAACACCTGGATTAGGTCCCAATGCAGTCTCTTTCTGTTTGAGACTAGACAGGTTTAATTCTCTCAGTCTGTCAGAGTACAACATGTCTTTCAGTCTTGGGATGCACTTGGTTGCTTTCTTCTGCACAGATTCAAGTGCAGCTATGTCTTTCTTGTAGCATTGTGACTAGAATTGCACACAGAATTCAACATGCAGACTCGCTGATGTGTTATACAGGCTGAGCATAGCGTTCCTTGATTAATGTAAAACTGTTTTTATTATTTAATCTAACATTTTATTTGTGATTTTAATTGCTTCTGCATATTGCTTAGATGATGAAAACGTTGATGATCAAAATAAAACCCTAAATCCTTTTAACACATTGCTTCCTATAGGACAGTATTTCCCATTTTGTATTTATAACCGACGTTCCTTTTGTCCACGTGTAGTTCCAAAACAGTTTCAAAGCTTTCCCAAGTCTTTCTGATTTATTTTTGCTGCCTCCTCAGTGTTTGACATCCATCAAATTTTAGTTTCATCTGCAAATTTCACAGGTTTAGAACTATCTGTGTCTCAGAAATATGAAGTATTTACTAATACACTCTAAATAGAATGAAGTCATATGTAATATTGTGTTATAGTAATACCAAAGACATGATTTTGAAAATAGTGAAGGGCATGTTGCGGGGAGTTATTGGGATTGTTGAATTGGTTTCTCTGTTTCTCGTCCACACAGTGGAATCATTCATCTAACCTTTGCTTTAAAAAAAAGTAATGTTAATATAATAAAAATCCATACATATATTTTCTAAGCTTGGATTTTTTATAACAAGATTGTAGGGAGGCACAGATTTCACACTGCAGCATTAAGCATAAGGCAGCCAACCCTGGACAGACCACAAGTCAATGATTACTCATTTAATCAGATCCATACAGGTCTTTGAGATGTTCAAGGAAAAATGGGAGAGCATGCTTATAGAGATAGTGATTTGCTTAGGAATCAACCCATTCATGGAGACAGATTTAGCAGATTCTTAAGGTCTTAATAAACTTATAAACATGAATTACTACATTAAAGATTCAAACATAATACCAGAAAATAAAACCTTGTTACTGTTCTTTTATAAAGGTTATTGTAAATGAAAAGACGAAGGCAGAAATAGTTTCCTGGACTCCAGGGGGCACCCCATTTTAAGTAAAAAATTAAATTTAATGAAACACTAATTAAACAGATGCTGGCACCTATTGCTATCTCTGTAGCTCCAATGAGTGTCACAAAATTTATGCCACTCTATGGTGGAATTCCACCCTCCTTAGAAGGAAATTCTCAAATGAACTCTGACTTGTGGGATGATGGCTCTTTATATAGTTGGTGGACCTGAAGAGGCAGTGCTTGTAGTGCTGATACAGAAATCACCTCAGGCATCGTCTGTGTGCTTCGACTCCATTGTAAAGCCACTAACAGAAACTAGTTTAGATCTGAGGCTTTGAGTGTATCAGTGTACAAACATTATACATTTAGTACTCAACTGACTGATTTGGACATTGAAGAGAGCAAAGTGCTGCTCGGGAAAAGGACCCACTAAATTGGTGTGGCCTAATGTATTTTATCCTAGAGGGTTTAAAGAAGTAAGTCCAAGTTATTCTTAAATAAGCCTGAGTCACAGTCACTGATGCTGGTATTTATCCTGTCAGTACTGAACAGGAAACAGCTCTGGACAAGGTGCCTTAAGGAAGTTAGTAATTACATAAATAAACCCTTAAATATTCTCAGCCATGTATGTGCATAATGAAGGCATTCTATGACTTTGAGGAACAGGATGAAAAATCCAAAGGACCTGTTTTGAACTGAAAGGACTATAGTGTTCATCTAAATGAGCTCTGACTGCTATACTATAAAATGTCCAAAACAGAGAAGTGGGGAGGTGATTAGTAAAGAGAAGAGCACCTTATGTATATAGTAATCTACTGATGGTATTTTGTGATTTCACAAAGTCTGTGATGATCCAGCCAGAACTGCAGAATATGACAATTGTCAGCAAATAACTGGAGACAGTATTCCAATCCTTCTGAACACTTGTCAGACAAGAAGTCAGAATAAAGTAGGGTCAGTGGAGGGCTGCGTGCCTGGGTAATATAGTCTTCCAATATTCTGGATGGCCGCATACCTCCAACATTGCGACAGGTTAGACTCCTGTGGGGCTGCAAGGGAGTTGTAGTTACAGTAGACAGCTCTTTTGGGGGCCTTTAGAGCTGCTGTTGGGTGCTGTTGATGGGATGGCATCCTTGCCTTCATCCATCAGACCCAGAAGTGCTTCTGGGGTAAGTTTCAGATGTTCTGAAATATTTACACATACAGCTTTAATAAGAAGCTCCCACCCCCAAAGACTAGACAGCTTGAAGTCAGGAGAGAAGAAAGATCAGGGATTCACCTGGGATACAAAGAGAGAGTAATTCTCAGTATTTTGAGGTAATCTATTTTACTAAGGCACAATTGTACTAAATACTTTTTTAACCTGAAATTGGTCCACTTAGTTGCTTCTGTGGTTTGAGGGCTTTAAGGTGTCTCAATTCAATTACGCTATATATTGCAGAGGATACAACAAATAATCTATTAGCAAGCTCACTAGAAAACAGCACACCATAGACAAAGAACCACAAAGCAAAGGCGAGAGTCCATTTCAACACATGCAGAGCTTTCCACTTGAACCTGGAACTTTGGACACTTTTCTTAAAGACTTTGTATTGTAAAAAAAGGTTACCTGTGACAAGATAAATTAGAACTTAGTAAAATAAATTAGTAGACAGCCAACTAAAGACTGTGTAACAGTCTCTTGGCTGTGTCAGGCATACTTCTAGTTTTTACAGGCTTTTAACAAATTTGAAGATAAAAAATCCTTGAATTGCAACAAAGTGATTTAGCCTTTTCTCACTCAAGGTTGTGCATTATAGTATTTGTGAGATGACTGTGACATTGTGCTAAAATTCCAAAAGTGTAGAGCTAAACTTAAAATCTTGTAAATTCAGAAAAATCTAGAAAATTTGTAAAAGAACTAAGAACAGCCTGCATCTGGATTCTGTCTTATATGTAGCTATACACAGTAAGATGTTTATCAGTAAATTGTGTTCTTTTTCCCAAAATTGAGAAAATTCTGGTTACCTTGTGCCTTGCACCCTGTGCTGGCTGGCTGGTTACCTTGTTATAAGGAGATGGGAGCCTTTCCAAATAATCTAATTAATTACTGCCATTGGCAAATGTAAAAACAACGATTAATGAATTGATTGACTCTTCTCACCCACACTATTCCTACAAGTTGCCTTGAACATGTTATTTTTGTACTACTGTATATTGAGATAATATTCAATCTTTCATATTGTCATGCAAGCACGTTTTCTGGTAAGGTTGCTTCCGGTGTTTCAGTCCTTAATTGAGCAATAGAAGGACTTAGACACTTGACAGTACATTATTGTACTGTCCATCCATCATCCGACCCGCTATATCCTAATTACAGGGTCACGGGGGTCTGCTGGAGCCAATCCCAGCCAACACAGGGCGCAAGGCAGGAAACAAGCCCTGGGCAGGGAACTAGCCCACCACAAGGTACACACACACACACACACCAAGCACACACTAGGGACAATTTAGGATCACCAATGCACCTAACCTGCATGTCTTTGGACTTTGGGAGGAAACCTGAGCTCCTGGAGGAAATGTACGCAGACACAGGGAGAAAATACAAACTCCACACAGGGAGGACCCGGGAAGCGAACCTGGGTCTCCTAAGTGCGAGGCAGCAGTGCTACCCACTGAGCCACTATGCCACCCTTATTGTACTGTTTTAGTATTTTTTTTATTTTTTACTTTATTATTGTCCTTTTTTTTAATGCTGATTAATTTTTTCAATTTTCAGATTAAATATTCCCAAAACAAACTTGCAAATGTCATGAGAATGTATCACATTACTTTTTACCAGAAATGCCACCCTTATGCAAAGCTAATTCAAATATTTTTCACAGCTTAACTCAAAATGATTCACCATAAATAGGCTTCAGAATAAAGTTAACAGAAAATCTAGCAGAAGTCCCTAGCACATTTTTAAATTTTATTAGGTGAGTCAAAAATATTTTTGTTTTTCTATCTTAACTATGTTACACAAATTAATAAAATATGGAAAATGGAAAATAAAATATTTTTAAATGAAGGTAATTCAGAAAATGTTTTTCTAAGTTTCTATTATTTTAGAATATTTAATCCAGTTAGACATTATAGGGAACAGTATATTGTTTATGTATAAAGCTAATGATTTGGCTAGCTATAATGAGTAATTTTCAATCCAGGTGTATTGAGGTTAATTTATGTCAGAAAAAATGACTATATTTGAAAGAGCTACACAGTTAAATTCTTTCATTTGTATATAGTAATACAATAATGTGAATTTAGTTGAAATGCGTATTGATTCAATCAATATCAAATATTCTAATACCATTGAGCTGATTACACATCCATTATCCAACCTGCTATATCCTAACTACAGGGTCACGGGGGTCTGCTAGAGCCAATCCCAGCCAACACAGGGCGCAAGGCAGGAAACAAACCTTGGGCAGGGCGCCAGCCCACTGCAGTGATTACACATGGAATTAAAAAATATATATTTTTAAGTGTTCCTATTGTTAATTTCATCTCTCTTTTCCAAAAAAGTAAGAAAAGAGCAACATTAAAAGTAAAAAAATCTAAAATCCAATATTATTCTGGGAACAGAAGAATAAGAAGAGCTTCATCCAAGAAAGGTTGCTATTGTCTGAAAAAAAACTTGGTTGATTTTTTCCATTTTCATATTAAATAATTATATCTCTCCAGTAATAAGTGAATCGTGAAATGTTATAGACTTTGTTCCATCTGAGTAAATTAAGCAATAAACTAGAAATACAACAACAGCAATTCCACTCTACTGATTAGTGAGACCGGGCTTTCAATATGGAATTCTAAATATGACATGGGCAATGTTGTATTGAAACTGCAAAGTGAAAATAGTTGGTCAAAAAAATCTTATTGTGATGCAATACACAAACACTTATTGAATAAGTGTGGTGTATAATCACATCTGTCAGCTGCTGGATCAGCTTCTGGGTATATTTTACATTACTAGTTGGAGGTGAAGGTCTGTGATATGGTTTGCATATTTGTAGTTGGAAATTCACAAAGGGAAAAAATGAATCAGTTTTTTATTCCTAGCCCTTCGATTCCTATCAGAAATTAACATCAGAAGAATATGATTATACTTACAGGGACCCAAGGCAATAGATAGCAAATAAGGAGGGGAAGATAAGTGGATGTGGGGTATAAATTGATGAGGTGGGGTTCAAAGGGTGTTGGTCATAAAATTTTATTTATTATGTTCATGTTCTTCTTTTCAAGCCTGCATATGCTGGGTTCATGCCAGATGTCTGTTAATAAAGTTTTCATTGGATAACCACGTTTCAGCCAGTTCTCTTGCACTTTAGTATTAGCCTTAAATTTTACTTTCACTGAGTTCCATTTAAATGTGTGTCTAGTCAAACTTGTATGTGTCCATGTCAGAGACTGTGGGTGCTTCCTTCTGACTGCATTGCGATGTTCCTGCATACGTGGGACAAGTATAATTTTGCTCTTTTACTTACTTTTTTGATGTCTGCACCACATATACCACTGGACATGCATTACATGGTATGCTGTAAACCACGTTCCATTTATTGCTTTTACCATTAAAAATTATTGTGCAGCATGTTTGTAGGCTTGTGCGCTACTTTGATGTCTGCTCTGGACAGGATAAGGACTGTACCTTCTGATACCTCATGATGATAAGGAAGTGTTTGCCAAGTGGGATATGGTGTCAAGTTAGATTTGATTGTTTTCTGGGGTCTCTGGCATCTCCTATGTAAGCATTCTCTGATGAATGCCTTTGGGTAGCTATTCGATGCGAATAGTTGGTAAAGATTGTGTCTTTCGTTCTTTTTAGTTTCCTTGGTATTACAATGGGTGTGAACTCATCTGAACAGAGTCTTAACACAGTTACGTTTATGCAATGAAGGGTGATTGCTCGCGAAGTGTAATATTTTGTCTGCATAACATTCCTTACGATAAACACCTGTAATCCGGGTGCCGTTGTTACTTCTTTCAATGGATATGTCCAGGAAATTGATGCGTTGGTTTATTTCTTTTTACAAAGTAAACTGGATCACAGGGAATATTGTGTTGATATGATTATGAAAATCATTCAGCTGGCCATTTTTTTAATATGAGGAAGGTGTCATCAATGTAGCGTATCCAAGGTTTTGGTTTGTATTCAGTCAGAGCCACACTTTTGAATCACTGCATTACCAGTTTTTGCCTGTAGTTTTTCCATTAAAATGAAAGTAAGTTTTCTGGTAAAGTGAAATTAGATGCATTATGTCGTTTGTGGCCAACTTTGTTCAAGTTGTTATGGTGGGGTCATTATTTAGCTTTGTTTGTAGTGTTTTTGTGGCCAGATGAATTGGAATCATGGTGTACAGTGACACAATATCAAACGAGACCATGATTTCATTCTCAGTGATGGATATATTTTTAAGACGCTGTAATGTCATCTTGGCGCTATTAACAGAATATTCTGAATCATATGTGTAATGTTTGAGCAAATGAAGAAGTGTTTTGGATGAGTTATAAGTTAGACCAAATTTTAGGCTAACAACTGGTCTGAATTTTAGAGGGGTTTTATGTATTTTTGGGAGGGCATAGAATTCAGGGCAGCTTGCATCACTGGATTTCATTCTGTAATATTCCAGTGAGTTTAGACGTTTGTTATTCTAGAGCTTATTCGGAGTGGTGTTAAAGGTGGTTTTAGTTGGGTCGCTGGTTAGTTGTTCATAAGTGGTGGTTTCACAGAGTATTTCTTCTATTGCTGTGGCATAATTTTCTTTGTCTAATACAACTGTATTGCCTCCTTTGTTGGCTCATGTGATAACAATACTGTTATCCTTCTGTAGCCATCTTAACGCCGTCTGTTCTTTTAAAGGAACATGTACTGTTGGACATCTTGAATGTAACTGGCTGGCCACAACACACATTATTTCTTGTGTGTTGTCTTCTGGCATCTTTTCGGATTGTATGATGTGTTCCAAGGAGCCTAGGAAGTTCATGTTGGATGTGTCTTTGTGGTAGAACTTTAAACCTCTGGCTAAATCATTTTGTTCTGTTGTGGACAGCTGTCTTCTGGAGAGGTTGTATATTCTGGATTATGATTCATTAGTATTCATATTCCCGATGAGTTTATTCCATTTTTGTTAAGTGTATTCTGACTATTTTTGTCTAAGATGATCCAAAACTGGAAATAATTCATAGTGAGGAGTTAAGGTTGCTTCAGGAGGTACATCTTACATTTGAGAGGAGAATTGGTGTAATGGCTCACTGGAGGGATTATTCTAGGATGATATAGCAGAATATAAGACAAAGAAATAAGGTTGAAGAGACTTCTCAGTGATATTTGGAGAGGGCAAATGCAGAAACTACTGCACCAAAAATACAAAGATTCAAACATGTATTTGTAGGCCTATAAGGCAGTAGTTTCTCTTTTTGCAAAACCCATAATTCTTTGTTTTTTTAATTTTTTTGATTTTATTGTCATCATTCCATACAAATAGATCAATTTTTACAAAAAATAGGATGGGCAAAACCCATAATTCTTTATTTTCTCCTATACCTTCTTTGAGTTTGTGTGGGTGTGTGTGTGTATACATTTTACTGTCATTGACTCTCTTAGTATTGTTTGCAGCATGAGATGTGTTCTTCTGTTAGAATACTCTGTTCATTTAACATCAAAGTGAAGTGTCTACATATACTGTGGATTTAGCCAGGCTAGAATCTACTGTGATGATCCAGCCAGAATTGCAGAATATGACAATTGTTAGCAAATAACTGGAGACTGTATTCCAATCCTTCTGAAAACTTGATAATACCTTCGTCAGACAGGAAGTCAGAATAAGGTAGGGTCAGTCACGGTAATATAGTCTTCCAATATTCTGGATGGCAGCATACCTCCAACATTGCGACAGGTTAGAATCCTGTGGGGCTGCATGGGAGTTGTAGTTACAGTAGACAGCTCTTTTGGGGGCCTTTAGAGCTGCTGAGGGGTGCTGTTGATCGGATAGCTTCCTTGCCTTCATCCATCAGACCCAGAAGTGCTTCTGGGGTAGGTTTCAGATGTTCTGAAATATTTACACATCCAGCTTTAATAAAAAGCTCCCACCCTCAAAGACTAGAGAGCTTGGGGTCAGGAGAGAAGAAAGATCAGGGATAAACCTGGGATACAAGGAGAGAGTAATTCTCAGTATTTTGAGGTAATCTATTTTATTAAGGTACAATTGTACTAAATACTCTTTTAACCTGAAATTGATCTACTTAGTTGCTTCTGTGGTTTGAGGGCTTTAAGGTGCCTCAATTCAATTACACTATACATTGCAGAGGATACAACAAATAATCTATTAGCAAGCTGATTAGAAAACAGCACACCATAGACAAAAAAACCACAAAGCAAAGACAACGAGTCCATTTCAACACATGCAGAGCTGGCAAGGATATGTTAAAGGCAGAGATGGCACTGACATGGTTACTCATCAAATCATAGAAAGAGAAACACTAACACCCTGACCAAAGGAGAACACCTCTGTATGCCAGTGATGGATGGATGCATACTGCCAGAAGGTGGAAGACCCAGTAAGGGCAAATGTGCCTTATAAGGGGACGTGAAAAGGAGAAAATTCTGAGAACAAGAAATAGAACTGTCAGGGGAAATTATTTTTCCTTTAGCATATACACAGGAAAATAGGTTAAACCAAGAAATCAGTACAGAGAAGAGAGTTACACTTGTTTAATGAAATTTTTACTTTCAGCTTATTTCTCGGTGTCAAAACTCATAATAAAGGCAACTATAAACATACATTTAAATATAAATACAGTACTTTAAAAGCCCCACAGGGCCAAACGGGAATTTAACTCTTATGAGTTGGCTTGTCTTGTAGACATTATTAGATTGTTTTAAAAGCCCTGTTGCATTATGTGGGGAAAGTTACAGTTTTATTCACTCTTTTATTTTTCTTTAAATATTTGAATAAAAGCCTTCAGCACAGCTGATGATAAAAAATTAATACTAAATCTTGGATTGACAGAAATTACATTAAAATGCAAAGTATGACTTAACATGTACTTCAACAAAATGTATCTTTAAATGTTTGTAAATTTGGTGTCTTGTGGTTAACATTGATTTTATTATATATTTTTTTTAAATTTTAGCTTTCTTACATAGACATAAAACATGTTAGCGATTCTTCTACTCACAGGTAAGTCAATATTGCACTCATGAAATATACAGTACATGTTTTCAGCATAAATATGTTTATGAGGTTTTGTTGCAGCTTTATCCCCCAGTGTCATTTGAAAGGTTCCAGCCTTAGGACAGAATTATTTAAGCTGCATAGGTCTTCGCCTTCTACTACTGTTTTTCTCTGTTGCTTATTTACAATGCTGATTGTGGTGCTGGTGGCAGTTGCTTTATCTTGTGCTGGGTTGAGAAGGATGTGTAAGTTTAGCTCTGATATCCAGCTCAGTCACTGCATAGTGTGCTTTATATTGATGGCCAGGCTCTTCCTTCTTACTTGCAGTTGCCCGGTTTTTTAAAAGGAATTCTGTGTGTGTGTCCTGCCCTTTAATGTCTATGATCTAGGCTTGTATAATTGATGAGTGCATTGCTTGGATTACAGGAGATTCATCAGAAGGGTGCAAATGTGATTTGAAAGAACATACCTCCAACCCCAGGGTGTTCGCCATCATGCTATTGTAGTCTCATGATCCATGTATTATAAAATGTGTGGCACACTTTTTTTGAAATTGGTTGTTGTCTGTGCTGTGTGTGTACAATCTTCTTGGGTCTGCATGGTTTTTCCTTTGGATATTCCGATTTTTGTTCCCCTTCCCTAATGAACGCAGGTTAAGTTATTCTGTGATCCTAAAATGACTGAGTTAGTGATGCTTGCCTTGTGTGTCTTGTGCCCAATTTTGACAGGCTGTTAATAATAATAATAATTCTTTGCATTTATATAGCACTTTTCTCACTACTCAAAGCACTTAGCAATTGCAGGTTAAGGGCCTTGCTCAAGGGCCCAACAGAGCAGAGTCCCTCTTGGCATTGATTCGAACCGGCAACCTTTCAATTGCCAGTGCAGATCCCTAGCCTCAGAGCCACCACTCTCTGTTCCACTGAGTAACCCTGAATTGGATGAAGCAGGTTTGTGAAGGTTATTTTACATTTTATATTAAATAAATTTTAGGACAGAGTCATGTTGGACATTTTTAATTCTTACCAGTTAAAATAGGAGTACTGAGAAGAGCATTTGCAAACTCTCATACACACACCTTATATAACCCTTCCTGTCAATCTAAATGTGTGTTGTCATTTATTAACTATTATTATGCTTTTGAACTAGGTCTCACCTTCTAGTAAAGCACTTCAATATTTTTGCAGGGATTGGCTAGATTTTACCATTCTGCCAACCTCTCAACTGAGAATTTCTCTTTTTTCAATTTTATCAGAAAACTTAACCTAGAATTCACTACATGTTCACTTCCTAACCTTTAATACAATTTCTTCAATAAGTTAATCTACTGTATACACCATGGTATTTTTCAAACTATAAGAGTAACATTGTTAAATTTGGTTTTATTTTGCTTATCTCTCATTTCACGTCTGTGATTAAATGGAAAGAGGTCCATGACAATTTTTAAGACAGTCCCTAAGAATTAATGTACATCCATGCTGGATGGCTTTCTTATCCCTCTATAATAAGGGAAGCACTCAGACATTTCATCAAGGATCCATTAGATAAATCTTGAAAATAAACTTACATCCCTGAAACAATTTTAGCCCACCTTGTTTACCCTTGCCACAAACTGTATATCACTTTCATTAAGACACAATTTAATGCTCTCCTTCAGCAACAGACTGATTTTTTCAGGCACCATGCCCCATATCTGTAGTCTTCATCACGCACAACTGCAAGCTGTGTCTGTGTAAAGTACTTATGAAGAAATAAACTTTTTAATTTATCACTAATGTTAAATACAGTATGTCTGTAAGATAAATTATATTTAGTTTATATCTTTCTATTCCAGATTGTTTTTATCAGATAAGCATTTCCCACCTGAAGAAATTTGACTCTTTATCAGTATAATCATATCATCTCCACTTATCAAAACAGGATGCAACAATACTTGGTTCTATTCCAATTCTACTAACAGGCTATATTGTATTCTATGAAAATAATGCTAATACATGTGTTACTCAAGATGAGTATAGTTACTTGTCTGTATGTAACTAAAACATTTGGAAGTTTTTAGGAGACACTGCAGGTCTCAATATCTCAGAATTAATATGATGTTCATTTATCTTTAAACATGTTCAATAATGGCTACATAAATAAAGATATTGACTAAACTCCTGCCAATATGATAATCCAAAGTCATTCACAAATTGTTCCACACTGACCAATAAGTTTTAATTTTCTCCAGGTCTGACACTTTTTGCAGACTGTTGTGTTACAGAAGCCTCAATCTCCACTGAAACACTTCTCTTCCTCAATACAGAAGCACATTTGACTGTTTGAACTGATCTTTCTGTACTTAACTTCATGGGCTTTAGTAGTTTAAAGAACCTCCCAACAGGTTTGCAAAATGCTCCAGTTTTAATTTGATTTGTAAGAGGTATCAAGCAGTTTGTTTAAACCTAGCCACAGGGGATGCACAAACCAGTGTCTTTCTTCGTGCCGGTTCCAAGCCCTAATAAATGGGAAGAGTTACGTCAGGAAGGGCACCAGGTGTAAAATTTTTCCAGATCAATATGCGGATCAGTCGAGGCCCGGATTAATAACGGCCGTCACTAGCACTGTTAGCCAACAGGGAGCTGGCGGAAATTGGGCTACTGTTGGCCAAAGGAGAAGAAGGGGGGATAGGATCTGTCTGGAGGCAGGACAAGAGAAGAAAGGTAAAGAAAGTGGAACTTAGGGTAGGAATTTTTAATGTTGGCAGTATGACTGGTAAGGGGAGTGAGTTAGCTGATGTGATGAAGAGAGGGAAGGTTGATATATTGTGCATGTAAGAGACTAAATGGAAGGGGAGTAAGTCCAGGTGGATCAAAGATGGATCATGGTGTGAATGGGAGGAGAAATGG
Source organism: Erpetoichthys calabaricus (assembly GCF_900747795.2). NCBI lineage: Eukaryota > Metazoa > Chordata > Cladistia > Polypteriformes > Polypteridae > Erpetoichthys > Erpetoichthys calabaricus. The sequence continues at coordinate 67,584,174 of NC_041394.2, forward strand.
GGTAGGAGTTATCCTGAAGGAACAGTATGTCAAGAGTGTTTTGGAATGTTGATTATGAAGCTGGAAATTGAAAGTGTGACGATGAATGTTGTTAGTGCATATGCCCCACAAGTTGGGTGTACAATTGATGAGAAAGAAGATTTCTGGAGTGAGTTGGATGAGGTGATGGACAGTGTACCTAAGGGACAGAGAGTGGTGATTGGAACAGATTTCATTGGACATGTTGGTGAAGGGAACATAGAAGATGAGGAGGTGATGGGTAGGTATGGTGTCAAGGAGAGGAATGAAGAAGGTCAAATGATAGTGGATTTTGCTAAAGGATGAACATGACTGTGGTGAATATGTATTTGAAAATGAGGGAGGAACATAGGGTGACATAAAGACTGGAGGAATATTCACACAGGTAGATTATATCCTTTGCAGGAGGGTCAATCTGAAGGAGATTGAAAACTACAAAGTGGTGGCAGGGGAAAGCATGGTTAGGCAGCATAGGATGGTGATCTGTAGGATGATGTTGTAGATCATGAAGAGGAGGAGAGTGAGGGCAGAGCCAAGGATCAAATGGTGGAAGTTGAAAAAGGGAAGACTGCATGGTTGAGTTCAGGGAGGAGGTAAAACAGGCACTGGTTGGCAGTGAAGAGTTACCAGACAGCTGGGCAAATGCAGCAGAAGTAGTAAGGGTGACAGCAAGAAGGGTGCTTGGCATGACATCTGGACACAGGAAGGAAGAAAAGGAAATCTGGTGGAGAAATGGGGAAGAACAGGAGAGTATACAGAGGAAGAGGTTGGCGAAGAAGAAGTGGGATAGTCAGAGAGATGCAGAAAGTGGACAGGAGTACAAGGAGATAAGGCACAAGGTGAAAAGAGAGGTGGTGAAGGCTAAAGAAAAGGCATATGATGAGTTGTATGAGAGGTTGGGCTCTAAAGAGGGAGAAAAGGACCTGTACAAATTGGCTAGACAGAGGGACCAAACTGGGAAAGATGTGCAACAGATTACGGTGACAAAGGATAAAGATGGAAATGTACTCTCAAGCAAGAACAGTGTGTTGAGTATATTGAAAGAGTACTTTGAGAGGCTGATGAATGAAGAGAATGAGAGAGAGAGAAGGTTGGATGATGTGGCGATAGTGAATCAGGAAGTGCAATGGATTAGCAAGGAGGAAGTAAGTACAGCTATGAAGAGGATGAAGAATGGAACGAGTACATTAGAGGGTCAGCTCAGGTTGGACGGTTTGGAGACAAAGTCAGAGAGGCGAGATTGCGTTGATTTGAACATGTGCAGAGGAGAGATGCTGGGTATAATGGGTATATTGGGAAAAGGATGCTAAGGATAGAGCTGACAGGTAAGAGGAAAAGAGGAAGCCCTAAGAGGAAATTTATGGATGTGGTGAGAGAGGACATGAAGGTGATGGGTGTGACAGAGTGAGATGCAGAGGACAGGAAGATATGGAAAAAGATGATCCGCTGTGGCAACCCCTAATGGGAGCAGCTGAAGGAAGAAGTTTCTTCAGCTCAGTATATTACTCCTACATTTATAAACATTCAGTTCATATCACCTCCTTCTATAATAGTCACATTTTATAATACAAATAAGACATGATACATTTCACTTAATTCATTTGTCAGATCTGAGACACTACAAGAAGACATTGTGAGGTTTTTGAGACCCAAAACTCCCCCAGCTGCGCAGTGGGCTAAAACGCAATGCAGACAGGGACTGCTTGTCCCTTGCCGAGGCAGCTTCAGGTTCACAGCCTTGACCGTGTAACATGCTGGCCACCAGATGGTTGTTATGGGCAACATTCTAACCTGGCCACTAACCTGGCCCTGTTACTTCTTGTTTGCTGTGTCTGTGTGTATTAAAGTGGTAGCTCCCATTTGAATAAAAGCCCTGACTGCTCCTGTTTTGAGGGGAATAAAGTTGGTTTTCTTTAAGCCTTTGAACTCAGCCTCTTCTCTTGGGTGCAAGACAGTGACTCACGCATCGCAGACATAATTCATGGGTGTAAGATAGCTTTACTTGCTTTAAGTTCTATTGCTAAATGTACCTTCTTCCTCTAACTGTTCTTGTTGGTTCCCAATTCAGATACCTCAGGTGTAGAGATATTTCCTCATCTAAAGACAATCACTGCTACTAATTACCTCTGTATGTTACATGATATTTAATTATCTTTTAGTACCTCAGCAAAGCAAGACCTCTTCCTGCACTCATTACAGCCATCAGTATAAATACAGTATATTTGTGAAGTTTGGTCCAATTGATTACTGCAGAATTAATTTCTATTTTCATCACAGGATGCTATAAACTACATCAGAGCTCAGTTCCAAATTATTTCATTTATAGGTTGATCAACTACAGTATAGGCTAAAATAACATAGTTCATTTTTCCTTTTTGATAACAATGTTAATCAAAAATCAAAATTAACATCAAATCTGTTGTAGCCATGATGACAAAATTATGGCGAGCAGGAAATTGTTCTAAGTATTCAGATCAGGAAGTGAAGGGCTTCCTAATAAGGACAAGACAGGAGAAAAGTCAGTGGCCATCCAGAGGTGTAAAACACATAAATGCACAAGAATATCCATCAACAATGTTTAAAACAGAAAACAAAAATCATTGAAGCCAATGTTTGTTCCTACTCTAATAGTTCCTTTCCTTAAATAGCCTAACATTGCAGGTCAGTTTGACTGAGATTGATCCAAAGCAATTATATCAACTACTGCATTCCAGCAATTTAATTAACTTTAATATAATGACATCACAATGTCTCTACAATCGGTATCATATCCATTCATTTTCTTTTCTTAATTTATTGATTTGAGTCTATGTTTAAAACTACCTTTTCACCTCATTTACACTCTTTACACTGATACTGATCCTATATGAGCTATTTATTGTAATCTGTGGAATGTATCCTTGAATTCATTTCCCAGAAATGTTGACATGGGACATGTCCTGATACTGAAGTGTTATATTTCAAAACATCTCCTGATGTTCTACTAAGCTTGTGCAGAGACTTTATTTCACAGCCCTCTCATAACATACAATCATTTTATTACAATTTTTGTCATTTTTGCATCCAAAATCTTCTGTTTTTTGCACATGTGCTAATACTGTCCACATGTTGATTATGTTTGGCATGAGGTCTGTAATTCAGTGTTGTCCCCCTCATTTTTCCTATAAATCTCTTCTTTCTTATTTTTGTGCTTAACAGATTTCTGCTGCATATGACTGTTTGTAAGCATGTTTTGACAGCGACACTATCCCTTCAGAGACAGTGAATCTATTTCACTGCAACAATTCATTTTGTAACTTGTCCATGCCTTAATTGACTTTTCTCTAATACTCTATTAGATAAATTATCTTATTTGCATTACTGTACATAGTTTTGCAGCTTAAGTGGAATGTATGTGGTTCAGAGGGTGTTATTCATTGGGGTTTATTTCTGATTTAATATTATCACAATGAATAATTGCTTTTGATAATCAAAAAAAGTATCACAAAAAATAACCTTTCCTTGACACTGGATGCCAGCCTGACCTGAAACAAAGATTGCCAAACAGTTAAAATCTTATATAAAAATAATGATCTATAATAACAAAAAGATCAAAGAGTGGAGATATATGTAGTAAGTAAGCAAGCAAGTAAACTTTATTTTTATATATTACCTTTCAGGGCCATAAAGTCACAAAGTGCTTCACATAGGCAATAAATAAATACATACATGCATGCATAAAACAAAAAAACTGATAAAAATTGCAAACTTCACATATCTAGACATATACATCTAAAATAAGTAAAGCCTGCAATTAACCAATTCCTGTTTAAAAAGATATGTCTTCAGCTTTCTTTTAAAATAATTTCTAAAGTTCGTGAAGGGCAGGGACAGAGGAAGTGAATTCCAAAGTCTTGGAGCCACCACCTCGAAAGCAGATCACCAAGAGTCTTTGATCGAGTCCTGGGGATAGTTAGTAAACTGACCAGAGGACCTAAGAGATCAACTCTGAGAGTAAGGATTAAGTTCTACAAACATACTAGCACATAAAGTAACAACATTCCTGAGCTCCAGCACATACTCAAACAATAAGCCATGCTTAGTGATAGAATACGCACAGCAGGACCCAACCTGTCCACAGTAGTGCATTCTCTAATGGTTGGGGGGAAACTTGTCCCTACAAATTTAAGAATAGTTTCCTGTTCATAAGTAATTACTTCCAGGAATCTTCTCCAGTCTCTGAAGCACTTGGCTACCTGGTGGCTGCTGACCTGCATTTCTACTTTTATGGACTCCTCTCACTTTAAATGGAAAAGCTGAACATCCTTGTAATGGTTGTCAGCTCACACTGATTTAGCAATGTGTCCTTCTAATACATTACTGACTATCACTCTTTGAATCATATCAACTCTTTGTCTATAGCACCTCCTAACTCTGTCACCTCCTTCCAAGACTGGCAACCTATCACATTCTATAAAAGAAATATTACATAAACTATAGTAATTTTTAGTTTTATTTTCTTTTTAGTCATTCTGGTGTATTGTTATTTAAAATAATTTGTCCCCACTGAGAAAATAAAGTGCTATCTATCTGCTCTCAGAAAGATGTTATCAAATAATTTACTTTTGAAACATGCCTTAATAGATACTGTTTCAACATTCTTTTTTAGATAAAGCTTATTGTCTGGACTACAATTTTCAAAAATGTTTATCCTGCTTTATTTTTATTTATGTTTCTATGAGGAATGCATATTTTAGTGTGGTTATGTTTTTAGGAAGCTTGTATGATAGCTACACCAAGCATATCATTCCAGCTAATATCATAGACATCTTGTTCTTAGAGCAAAATATGATGATTAATCATGTTTAAGTTGACAGAGTTTGCATTTCTTGTTATTAGCAATAAGAAGAGGAAACTGATATTGGAAATTATAAATAATTATTGTAAACTTTACCTAATTTTTGTTAAATATAAGTAACTGGTTATGAATTATTCTTTGATGGGGCAATAAAAGCAACATTTATTCTAGTTAGAATGAAATGGTACAGTATTTCCTACTACAGAATAATGTATGCTAAGAATATGGGCCGTGCTCAAAGGCTGAAGTGGATCAGCTATAGGTTTATGTCACAAGTTGGATTGCTTAAGGAAAATCTCCCACTCTCTTATCCACGCAACACTCTGAATTAATGGAAAAATTTTAGCTTAATATGAAAGAATACAATAAACATGAATTTATTCATTCTTCTGAATCTTGAACACGCACTTTTTATACAAAGCAGGATATGAACAATGGAAGGGGAAAAGCAAAGGAACCAAATTACACCTCTTGTAAGAAGAAATGAATTAGGTATTTGTTTATTGAATGAGGAATAAGCTAATCATACTTAATGATTTTTTTAATCTTGTCAATCGAACGTAAAAATGGAAAAAAGGAAATCTAGTACCAATATATCATGCATGTAAGATATGAAATACAGCACAAATCAATTTAAGGTATATTTACTTATTTGAATAGAGGTTTGTCAAAGCCCTTTCTAAATTTCTTTTAAACAAATTCTTTATTACAGGGTCATACTCAATGATGTCTTGCAGTGTCACCCAGTTTACCTTTGTATCAAACAACCAGACGTGGGATGCTGCCCAGAGGTATTGCAGAAGTACATTTACAGACCTGGTAACAGTTGAAAATGAAGAGATAAATCAGCAGCTGGTAAACGTCTCTCAAGGGAAATCATTCTGGATTGGACTGAGACGTAACAGAGACAACTGGCAGTGGTCAAGTGGGGAAAACGTTACTTATACTAACTGGAATAGAAACTTCTTCTGTGCATTTGTTCAATCAGATGGATCCTGGAATAATAATAGCAGCAGTACCAAAATGCCTTTCATGTGTTACAATGGTAGGCAATCTAAGATTTATGAATACAGTGGAACCTCGGGTCACGACCGTTATTCGTTCCAAAACTCTGGTCATAACCCTATTTGGTCGTGACCCGAAGTAATTTCCCCCATAGGAATGCATGTAAATACAATTAATCCGTTCCAGACCGTACGAACTGTATGTAAATATATTTTTTTAAAGACTTTTTATAAAAGATTTTATAAAGATTAATTATACCATAGAATGCACAGCGTAATAGTAAACTAAATGTAAAAACATTGAATAACACTGAAAAAACCTTGAACAGAGAAAAGTAACATTGCAACAATGCACGCTATGAACCGATTGCGGTAAACACTTTTTTAAATGAGTTTTAAGCACAGGGAAAAACATGAACATTTGAAAAATCTGTAATTTAATAAACAACCAAGAAAAGCAACATTTGTATTCCGTAATACAAAAACTAACCATAAACAACCATGAAAACTGACCTTGCATGAGTCGAGTTCTGGCATGAAGGAAGTGAGGAGGAACTGGGTGGAGAGGAGGTTACAGTTTTGAGGGAGAGTCCGGCTCTGTGATGAAGGGATGTTCTCCTTCAGGTGTTTTCTCTTTTGTGATTTCTTGGGTTGCTAGTGTTTTTAACTGTTTAGCTGGTGGATCAGACTTTGCGAAATAGCGGTCTAATGTGACTTGCCTTTTCCTACGCATTAAAATTTTTTGGAAATGCGAGACGACATTGTCGTTCATCATGTTCATCACTCCGTTCGTAACCGCTTTGTCAGGGTGGTTCTTCTTGGAAAAATCCTGGCTCTCATTCCATTTTTCCATGATGGCTTTTATCGCATCACTTTTTATAACCGCCCTTTCCTCTTCTTCCCCTGAGGACTGCTCCTCGGTGAGCAACCTATGCTGCTCCTGCTGGAGTTCAGCGAGTTCCTCCGTCGTCAGCTCCTCCTTGTGATCCAGGACCAGCTCCTCGATGTCCTCATTGTCCACTTCAAGATCCATGCTCTTGCCCATAGACACAATCTCATCCACAACAGGAGGCTCAGAGCTTTCTAAATGCTGTTCAGGAACGCATTCAGGCCAAAGTTTCTTCCAGGCTGAGTTCAAGGTCCGGTGTGTGACGTCTTCCCAGGCTTTATCAATGAGGTTGATGCAAAGACATCTCCTCGGTCACATTGAAACACCTGGTGAATAGTCCTTTGGTGTACAGCTTCTTAAAATTTGAAATAACCTGCTGGTCCATGGGCTGCAGAAGAGGAGTCGTGTTGGGGGGGAGGAACACGACCTTAATAAAGTCATACTCCTCGACCATAACGTCAACCAAATTTTGAGGGTGTGCGGGCACATTGTCCATCAGAAAAAGGCATTTTTTAGGCAGATTATTCTCTTCAAGATATCGCTTCACGGCGGGAGCGAAAGCCTCATGCAGCCATTCCAAAAACAAGGTCCTTGTGACCCAACCCCTTTTGTTTGCCCTCCACATCACGGGCAGTCTGGCTTTGTTTACATTGTGCTGCTTGAAAGCACGAGGGTTCTCAAATTGGTAAACGAGTAGTGGCTTGATTTTTACGTCGCCACTAGCGTTAGCACACAGCAAAACGGTTAACCTGTCCTTCATTGGTTTATAGCTGGGCATAGCCTTCTCTTCCTGGGTAATGTTGGTCCTCTTTCGCATCCTCTTCCAGAACAATCCGGTCTCGTCACAGTTGAACACTTGTTGCGGGATGTAGCCTTCGTCCTCCACTAATTTTGTGAAATTTTTCACAAATTTTTTCGCAGCTGCAGTATTGGAACTAGCAGCCTCTCCATGCCTTACCACACTATGAATGCCATTTCTCTTGCGAAACTTTTCAAACCATCCTCTACTGGCTTTAAATTCCTCACTTTCGCCACTCGTAGAAGGATAGTTTTGCAGCAAATCGCCATGAATCTTCCTGGCTTTCTCGCATAACATCGCCTCGCTTACGCTATCCCCTGCAAGTTGCTTCTCGTTCAGCCACACTAGCAATAGTTTTTCCACCTCTTCCAGCACTTGAGAGCTCTGCCTGGTTAACACTGTAACTCCTTTTGCAACATCAGCTGCTTTAATGGCCTCTTTCTGCTTTAGAATAGTTGAAATCATAGATTTTGACTTCTTGTACTTGGCAGCAAGATCAGTAACACGAACGCCACGCTCATACTTTGCAATAATTTCTTTCTTTAATTCGATTTCAATTTTCTTCAAACCTTTCTTCTCACCACTCTTCACTTGCTTAGAAGCCATGGTTAACTGCAAAATTAATGCAAATGCACACGAAATACTGTAGAGCACAAAGAATTTACAGCAAAAGCATGCATGTCTGACCAAGAACAATGCACAGGGAGAGACTGAACACATGAGGAACTTACTGGCGCGTACGAACTGGAAGGGAAACGAAATAGAGCACAAAGAGTTCACAGCGAAAGCATGCATGCACGTTCAAGCATGCACGTCTGACCGAGAACAATGCAACACGTACGGAAATCATCGCATGTACAAACCGGAAGGGAAACTGGCTTGTTCGTCAACCGAGTGTGTGGTCGTGAACAGATGCAAAAGTTTGGCAAACTTTTTGGTCGTAACCCGATTTGTGCGTGTTCAGAGACGTTCGTGAACCAAGGTTCCACTATATATGGACTGTGGATACCTATTATTAGGAAAAAGTTAAACAGAGTTTGAATGCAGTAGTTAAAATGTACAGTTTAGTGAATAAAAAAAACCTTGGTTGAGGAACATGGAATGGCTGATAGCTGAGACTATCAAAATTCAGAATTAATATTTTGTTCAAGGCAATTTTGCTGGTGAAGTCTGAACAACTACGTTCCAAAGAGCTGCAAATGGACATTTATGGGGTTTCAGCAGTTTTTAGCCTGGTGATATGTACCATAGATACTCGCGTATTAGTCGATCTTGCAGATAAGGCAGGTGTATTGTTTAAGCCGAAAATTACGAAATTTGTTATGACCCGCGTATAAGTCGAGGGTAAAACTTGACAGCTATCAGAGATAGAGGGCGACAATCAGCTGTTAATGGCAACAAAACTCAACTGTCACGTCACAGGCATTCCCTCTGTGCTTGGAGAAATACTAGACTCGTTGACTCGGCAACTAATCCTTGCGTGTGCGTGAGTTGCGAAATGTAAACAAAGGCAAGATGGCATTGATGTGTCACAAGGGAGCGAAGCGAGTGCAGAAAAGAAAACACTCGGCAGACGATGTTTTGCACATTATCGCTGAGTCGGACTGTGATTTTTCAGAATCGGATTTTATTGACAGTGATCAGGAATTGAGCAAGAGAGTGAGAAGCCGGCATCAGCTGATCGGACACCAGCCGATGCTGCGCCAGCTGATCAGCTGCCAGCCGAACGCATTCACGCAGCTGATGCAGCTACGGCAAGGTTCGCGTGGGAGGAATACCCAGACATTGATCCATGGGAGCCGAACTGGTTACTGGACTTCACAAGACAGCATGGCTTGCTGTTGGACACGACAGATCACCCGCTGCTGGACTACTTCAGGCTGCTCTCTCCTGATGCTGCTTTTCAGCTACTGTCAGACGAGACAAACAGGTAGGCAGAGAAATTTTTTGAATTGCTGGCTGCGCTTGCATCGCATTGATAGCATGCGTTGCCTTGGTTCTTTTGATTCCAAATCTGGTTGCACGTGGCAGCTAATGGTATGTTTGTTATCCAAAACCTGCAAAAGCTAATGCTCAAATTCAAGTATTTCACAGTTTAAAGAATTATTTAATGAAATTAGAAAAAAACAAGCTAATTAGCAATAGTATTGCTGGCTTATAATTATTTCAAAGACCATAGGAAACGACAGATGACCGGTGACTTAACACCGTGAAGTGTTGAGTGTACAATGTCATTACCCAAATGCTATGGACAACTGTGTTGCCCCATGGATAAGTCAATTCTGTTTTTTTGAATGAATCTTAAGGCATAAATTTTTCGACTTATACGCGAGTATCTACTGTAATTGATTCGCCTGAGCTTCTCTACAACTTTATATTGATTTATTGGCCAAGTTAGGTTCACTCCTATTATATTTTCAGATCTTTATGGAGAAATTTCCTCCAGCTCCACCTATTTAGCCCAACAGTGCCGCTCACTGGCAAAGGGATGCTGCCATCCAGTGTACTAGAAGAACACATGACTTCAAGAGGCACTCTCCCACTGTCATTTCCTCATTTTAGCATCCCAAACAGCAGTGTATGGTATTGTACCAGGTTAGCCAATAAAATGTGTCATTTTGCTTGACTTCTCATTGCATCCCAACCACGAAATAGAACACCAACCATCCCGGCAGGTATGCCCCATCCTGGCTGGAAAAGAGAATAACAACTCTTTTGGTGAGGATACCATTCATCCCTGCTGTCCCTCCATTATGATGGCCCCCCAGCCAGGTAAAGAGACACTATCCATCCTGGCTGGAATGCCACTCCATCCCTGCTTTCTATCACAATATTCATTAGAATTTTCTTTTACTCTGGACTTGCCCAGAGCTGACATTACTTTTTCAGCATATTTGGTAACAAATCCTAGAAGGGACTATAATGTTTAAATCTATATTAAATAGAAACAGAGAGCAAAAGGGTGTAGGGCATGGAAGGGCAGTATACACTGTATATCCTAAATGGGATATTATTACATGGCCATGATACAACATCTCAGCATTGTATGTGCTTTAAAACAGTCAAATGTTTTTACGACTTTAGTTTTGCTTCCATTTCTTAACACTAGAATTACCAGAGCCTATGAAAAAACTCGTAGATCCGTCTCACCTTAAATCGCTTCGCACCTCTCCATCAGCGTCTTTTGTCCTGTAAATGTGTGGATAAGCAGCAAGCAGCCTGCTATCACATCCCGCCCACCGCCACACAGTTTTCTCAGCTCAAGCCTGTTTACCTGCATGTCAGTTGCTTGGAGTTGTATAGAGTGAGAAGTCAAGCAAAATCACACCTTTTATAAATACTGTATCGTTATTTGGAACACATGCATTTCATGTGTGTTCCGTGTCTACAACAATCTATGTACAGTAAACACATTATTAAAACAGAAACGTTTTTCATGTTTTAGTAATAATTGACAAAATGTAGATATGAAGTGTATAATGTGTTAAGCCTGAATTCCAAATATCAAATAAACACTTTCACAAAAGGTACAAATATAACAGAACAAGTGCGCTTCTATTCAAGAATATAACTGCAGAGAAAGAACCCACGTTAGGGTGCGACATTGACAAGCATTTGCTACAACCTCTTTGGTGGCGCAACGGTATCAACTGTTGACTGGTAATCAAAACTTCATGGGTTCAACCCCGGACGAGTCAGTTTTGAGAAGTGAGCTGCTCTTATTCTTACTATTTCACAATTAAAACATACATTGGATTTCAGTCTGTAACAGCTGGTGTAAATGTATGATACTTGTAAAGGTTACCTTTGTTTTTTTTATTTTTTTTATTCAGTTTTATTCTCTCAGTCGCGTTCATGAACCTACACCCCCCCCCACCCCCATCTGACACAGCTGTTTTCAGATAAAGACGAGCTATAGCACTGTAGTCTACTTGTGACTTTACGCTGTAAGAAGTAAGTAAATAAATGAAGATAAATAAGTAAATAACATTCGATCTGGCTCTTATATACAAAGTACAGCAACGGCAGCTTCCACCTTCAGCTACAGACTCTCCACTCTAGTATTTAGATCTGGACGGTGCATGTGCCCAAAACATTAACATTTATATGTTACTTACATTTTTCCTGAAGAAGGGGCCTGAGTTGCCTCGAAAGCTTGCATATTGTAATCTTTTTAGTTAGCCAATAAAAGGTGTCATTTTGCTTGACTTTTCACTATGTTACTTACATAAAAGCCAGATCGAATGTTATTTACCTTAATTTATTAACTTACTTCCTACAGCGTAAAGTCACAAGTAGACTGCAGAGCTTCCTGTGTTTGATCGACACGGACATGCTCAAAAAATACGTGTAATGCCATGAAAAGTGCCTGCTGACACTTTAGTACGCAAGCAATGGTACGAGAATGCAGTTAAACTTTTTTCGGGGCATATACACCGTCCAGATCTAAACACTAGCGTGGAGAGTCGCTTGCGTACTGAAGAGTTTGTATGTTTTAAATCACTAACATTTACACTGTTCACTTTCAATATGTAGGAGAAATTTAATGCACGTTAGCATTAAACTGCTATCATGTGCATTAAATTTCATTCTGCAGTCAACTTTTCAAAATTAAAGCTACCTCTGGAGTGTTTTTACCTCCTTACAATTTTGGACGTGTTGTCAACTTGATATGTGTACAGTAACTGCAGTAGTCATTATTTTCTCATCTGTGCAATACTCTAGTTTCTACCATTGATTGAGCTCCTCCTATATAAAAATGTACTTTGCCAAATTTCCTCAGCAAAAGCAGTTGGGACTGATTATACTGAGTCTTCCCATTCCAGATGCATACATGTATAAAGGAGCTGACTGTCCACCATTACAAACTATATAGTTTAAAAAAATGTTCATCTGAACATAACATGAAAAGCATTTGACCATTGTCTATCAGATGAGGTATCCTGTTCACTTGTCCACCAAAGCAGCAACAAGAACTTCTTTTCTTATCTACCAACTCTCATTCTGTTCTCTGATTCTCTCAACCCTGGCCTCTTCTTCAAAATCTCACAACCTTAGATTCAACTGTAACTTTCTTATCAGATGGCTTTCACCCCATGGAGTTACTTTTATCCAAGTTCCAGAAACACTTCTTGGGTGAAGGGTGACCTATGTAGATCCCTAAAATCCTTCATGTTCAGTTTTCCTTAAAGAGACAGATTCTGTAGGCTGCCTCTTTACCATTCACCAGTAATTTTCAATCTGAGACTATTCACTGTCTGTAAGTCAGAAGATGTTTTTTAACTCCTGCCTAGCAATCTTGTATTCTCTTCCTGGCACTCAAAACAGGAGGTTAGGCATTTCTGCACTTGAGCAGTATACAGTATATACTTTACACATGTCAAGACTCGGCTGCAACAAATAATACAAACAGTATGTTGAGAAGACACATAATATGTTGCTGAGTGAAAAGAGCATTTGAATAGCAACAGAAAGTGAAAAATATTTAGCATTAAACCACTAAAAGTCCGAACTGCTAACTGCAAAATAAGACTTTAAAGTACAACTTTCAATGACCATTTACCCACTCATCCACATTAATGGAAATTAAGATCTGTGTTTGTGTGTGTGTCTGGTCACCCTACAATGGACTGGTTGCCTGTCCAGGGATTGTTCCTGTCTTGTGCCACCATGTACACACTCCAGCTACCCTGTAACCCTGCTCTAGATAAATGGGTATGGAAGGTGGATGGATGGATATTAGGAGGCTTTTTTGAATTCACTGCTCATGACATGTCACTCCACAGCAATGCAACAGGACTGGGTATGGGTTTGAGGTGCCTATTCCAAAACTATCTGCCTATTCCCTCTGAACCATTCTGTCATGTATTTCTTTGAATATTTTGGATTATTGTCCTGTTGCAATATCTGTTTTTGGTCAGCATCAGCTTTTTGGCAGATTACACTATACAGCAAAGTTTTTGCTTCTTGAACACTAGTGGGTGTTTCTTATAGATTTTTGGGTGCTGATCACGAATATCACATCACAATTTACCCATCACGTTCCATTTGTTTTGTCATGATTTTTTCTTATATTTGTATCCAAACATTTTCGCTCCCGTAAGTGACTTATTAACAACTGTTTGTGTTGTGTTTGTGCAGCATGGGCATATCCACGCATGGAATCAGGCCAGGTTGGAAGCTGTTCTGTGGAAGTTGACATCCTGGGCAGGTCTGAATGATCTTGACGCTGCCTCAGCATGCTATAAAGGTGGCTTGCATAGACAAATCCTGCTAATTTGGTTAATATAGATATTCAGTGTGCATGTATAGTATCAGTATAATAAAGTATAGTATCTGTAGCAATATAACAATAAGTAAGCTTGATGTTATAGACATTTTGGTGTTGTACGATAAGTCTTGTCAATATCGTAACAGCCGTGATACATTCTGCTATATCTGCGGCAATATACACTTGCGCCTCAGAGACGTTGGATGACTGCTCTTGTGAAGAAAGCTTATCATCTATACTTCGGCTGCAAAATTGGTGATCAAGACAAGGAATGGGCACCTCACATTTGCTGTGCTATCAGTCTGAGAGCCTGGCTCAGTGGCACTCGAAAGACGATGCCATTTGCTGTTCCGATGATATGATGAGAACAGAAAGACCATGTGACAGACTGTTACTTCTGTTTGACTAATGTGTCTGGTTTCTCTGCCAAAAACAAGAAGTCAATTGAATATCCTAATCTGTCTTCAGCAATGAGACCCATGCCACATGACGACAGTCTTCTAATTCCGAAACCACCAGAGGATTGGACTTTAGACGAACCAGATGAAGAAACTGCAATGCAGGGTACTGACAGTGACATTGACCCGGAGTTTGAACCGTGCTCATCAGGCAATCCACATATGATAACACAGTCTGAATTGAATGATTTGGTCAGAGATTTGGGTCTGTCAAAAGCAAAAGCCGAGCTGCTGGGTTCAAGACTGCAGGAACAGTGTTTGCTGACACCAGGTACAACAATTTCTGTGTTTCGAGGCCATATTTATAACCAAATTTTTTCCATAAGTCGACAGTCTCTGTTTCTGTGACATTGAAGGATTGTTCTCGGCCTTGGGTTTTGATCACAACCCGGAAGAGTGGTGTCTCTTCATTGATTCATCAATGTTAAGCTTGAAAGCTGTTCTGCTACACAATGGCAACGTTTATCCTTCAGTACCTTTTGGCTATGCAGCACACATGAAAGAAATGTATGAAGATATGGAACTGTTGCTGAAGCACATCCTGTATAGCAGGTACAACTGGAATATTTGTGGAGATCTTAAAGTCGTTGCTCTGTTACTAGGACTGTAGCTTGGCTATACAAAGTACTGCTGTTTCATCAGTGAATGGGACAGCCATGCCAAAGAGTCATACAATTCCCGACAGAACTGACCACTCCGTAAAAAATTAATCACATGTCGACCTGGCAAAGATATTTTTGCCTCCTCTTCACATAAAACTGGGACTCATGAAGAATTTTGTGAAAGCACTGAACAAGGAAGGCAAAGGTTTTCATTATTTAAGACAGATATTCCCAAGAATAACTGACGCCAAGATCAAAGAGGGCATTTTTGTTGGCCCCCAGATCAGACATGTTATGAGTGACAAGCGTTTTGAAGATCTGTTAGTTGGGCCATAAAAAATTGCCTGGAAAACCTTCAAAGACATTGTTGACAATTTTCTGGTCAATTATAGAGCCCCAAACTACATTCAGCTGGTAGACAAACTTCTCAAAGCATACAAGACAAGGAAGTGCAACATGTCACTCAAGATTCATTTCCTCCATTCACACTTGGACTTCTTCCCTGCAAATCTCGGTGCTGTCAGTGACGAACACGGTGAAAGGTTTCACCAGGACATTGCTACGATGGAGAAACGATACCAGGGCAACTGGAATCTGTCAATGCTTGCTGACTACTGTTGGACACTGCAACGTGATTCACCAGACATTGAATACAAAAGAAAATTAGGAGCAAGACACTTTTAATTCTGTTGAATTTAATAGCTTATGCGAAGCATAAATGTGACTAAATATGTTACTGTCCGTAAACATATAAATGTCTACTTCTGAGAGTTCCTACGTGATGCAGTAAAACCAAACTATATTTGTGCATACCCAGTAGGTACCTGTCACAAACAGCAAAAACTTTTCAGGAAACAAGACTTTGCAAAAAAATTGTTGTGCAGTATTATCTTTGATTTTTTTTAAATTTCATGCCCTCTATTTAATGGAGAAATTTATGGTTGCCTCCTGTCCAGGCCACCCTGAAGTAACAATGCAGTCCAATAACAAAAGGATTTCAGCTTCATTATTGACCAGTACTGGGCAGTTCTTCTGTTCAATTGCATAAGTCGCAAACATTATTTCATTATTCCAGAAAATATTTTTCGAGAAGTATAGTTTTATAAGCAAATGATCAAGTTCAGTCATAACTTTCTTAATTTTTTAAATCAGGTACTTCAGTCTTCTTGATGTCCCATGTTTACTCAGGATATTTCTAAGAGATGACTTATGTACCTCAACATTCACAAAGCAAGAAATACCTTTAGATTAACTCAAGTTCCTTATAAAATCTTTGAGCATCTTTCTGTGCTGAGTTTCATTCTTTTGTAAATAATTCATAGCACAGTACAATGATTAACATTAAATATTTTTAAAATTGGTTTTTGTCCCCAATTTAGATACAAAGACACCAACAACTTTCTTCTGGGAGACTGTAGTAGCTGTACTAATACAGGCATAATGTTTTGCATCAGCATGGTGGCATAGTGGTGAAGAATACTACCCTGTAGATCCAGGAGTCTGGATTTTAATCTTGTTCCAATCATAACCTTAGTAGAATACACACCTTCTCCCTGCATCTGCAGGAGTTTTTTTTTGGGCCCTTGGTTTTCCTCCCACATCCTGATTATGTGTATGTTAGGGTTATTTAGTGTCTTTTACTCTTGATCCTGTGGAAGTGAGAGTGTCCTGTGATGAATGAACACCATACCAAGGCAAACTCCTGTTTGATCTTGCCATGATAGGCTCTAGACTAACTTCAGGATACAGAAGTTTTATATTCCTTACTAGGGGGCTCCGCCCCCTGCTCGCTTCGCTCGCCAACCCCTGGTGTTGGGGCATGACAAAGAGTGAGATGTATGAATGAGATATAGAATAGTGTGAAGGTGTGGATGATGCATATAGAAAGCAAATAATAAAGTGCTTTGCACAGTGTAATGGTTTATTGGAATATTTCTTTGTACACAACATTAGTAGTAAAGATGGTGTCTTGTCCTTGAATGAGTCTTCCTTGGCATGGAGCATTTATAACTTTAACTTTAACGTCACATGAACGTCGAACACGTGAGAAGGCAACATAAAGTTGTCCATGTCCAAAAACGGGTTCAGAGAGGTAGATGCCAACCTTGTCCATGGTTTGTCCTTGTGATTTGTTGATGGTCATGGCAAATGCAGGTCTAATGGGGAACTGTCGACGTTTAAGTGTAAAAGGTAATTCCAGGTCAGAACTTGTAAGGTCAATTCTAGGAATCAGAACAGTATTGTTAGCATGTGATCCTGTAAGAACTGTCGCTTGAATAACATTGTGTGTAATGGTGTTGACGACTAAACGTGTGCCATTGCATAAACCCTGTTTAGTGTTAAGGTTTCTTAATAGCATGATTATTGTTCCGTTTTTAAGGCTAAGATTGTGTTGTGGTAATCCGGCTGGGTTAATAGTGTTCAAATATTCTAAGGGGAAATTAAGATGGTCATTGTCGTCATCAGAGTCAAGTTTGTCAGAGCTTAGAAAGAGCCGTGCCTCTCCAGGAAGTAATGAAATGACCTGGTTATTAATGTGATCAACATTAATATTTTTTGGACATAATATAGTCCGTTGTGTTAAAAGGGGTATTTGGTCTAATGAGATTGCTGTTTCAAATATCTCCGTAAGTAAGTCGTCGCAGATAAAGGGTTGAGGAATTGTAATAATATCTGGGTGAAGTACATCTGTATTGGTGAGTGTACCATCTCCCAGTTGTAATAAGCAATTGTTATATGCGGGATGTGGACATCGCATGTTTTGTACTAAGTGTATCTTTTGAAAGCAATGCCAATTGTCCGCGTAAGATTTTTTTGAAGCACGTTGTAGGTTTTGACATGAATTTTTTTTTTTGATGCGGGTGCGTGTTTGTGGTCCCGTTACTCGAGCCGCCTAGTTTTGTACCCGTGATCATATCGTTAGGAATATGGATAAGTAATAAGGAGGATCGCACTCACTGTTAATATGCGGACTGTTCGTTTCTTCGTATTATCACCAATCAGGTCTCCCGTCTGTATATGTATTGTAGTTCGCTCTCTTGTTGTTTATGTATGACATTGTATTTTAAGGTGGACTGAACAATAGCTGAGCGCATGGCATGTGGAGCAATAGCTAAGCACTGTCTAAAATCTCCTCCTAATAAAAGTACCTTTCCTCCAAAGGGAAAATTATTATTCATCAATGCAATGCCAATTGTCCGCGTATTTTAAGGTGGAGTGAACAATAGCTGAGCGCATTGCATGTGGAGCAATAGTTAAGCACTGTCTAAAATCTCCTCCTAATAACAGTACCTTTCCTCCAAAGGGAATATTATTATTTATCAACGTTTGTAGAAGTTTATCAATGGTGTTGAGTAAGTGACTGGATGCCATTGTAAATTCATCTATAATTAATAGTGTGGCAAGACGGGTGTCACGTGCATTGTTACTGTTCATTTTCATAGTGGATACCGATGTTTCTGTGATTGGGACCGGTATGTTGAATAAGGAGTGACATGTGTTTTTGGAGCCGAGACATTTTTTCTTCCGCGGTTTCAGAAGCTTGTTGTAGGTGCCGACGTGATTTATGCATATTTGCGTTCTTGATTTGTTTCAGGGTGCACTGTTCCAATGCGATGTAATATTTGTCCACATACGCGAAAGCAGTATGGGCCATTGCCTTTTGGAGGCCTGATATTTACTACGGTATATGCAAAAGCAAATGAACTATTGTAGGATCTAATGCAGTTCGTAAAGTTTTTACTTTCAGGTACTTCGTTAGTTAGAAGCTTCTGTAGATATGCAGGATATGAATGTAAAGGAGGCAGTCTAATTTGACCCTTGTGACAACAACGTGTAAATTCATTACTTGTATTGCCAGTTGTTTCTTCAGGGAAGTTAAGTGAATGACAACGATTGCAAATGACATTCATTAATCCCAATGAATTTTCATGAATAGTGGACTTATTATTGAAGGCGTTGTCAGCTAACTGGCGCAATCGTTTAGCAGGTGTCTGTCGTTGATGTCCTTGACGTGTATGTTTTGCTTGTGCCGTTTGAGAGGCGCGTCGTTGTATGTGCAGGATTTGGGACGTGCTATTCTGGAGCTGTAATCGATTTGCCTGTGCTGTGTGAGAAGCCCGTTGCAGTTTACGGCGTTCATTGTTTGTATTGAGCCTTGCCCGTTTTTGTCTGTCGGTTAGTCGAGCTTTCTCTTTTTGGAGCGTTGCCTGCTTGTTTACCGGCATTTCAGATGCGCGTTGTAGATGTCTGCGTTTATTTATTTTGTCCCTTCGCTGCCGTTTTTGTATCTGTGAGACTCGAGGTGTTTCGTTTTGAACCCTTGCTTATTTGAGCTTTGCGTTTTTGGAGCCGAGACATTTTTTCTTGGCGCGTAGCCTCACTTTTTTTTATCTCTGTTAGTGGAGGGGGTGTTTGTGTGTGGTAGGTCTGAATCCTCTTTTTTGTGTGCGTACCGTTTCGTGTGCTATGTGGCACTTGCGTCTGACTCCTTTCTTTTTGGTTTTCTAGGGGCGCGTCGCCTCATATCTTATTTCAGTTACTGGAGGGGGGCTTTGTGTGTCGTGGGCGTCTGAGGGGGGGGGGGGTGTTGCTTGGAGGGGGTGGTGGGATTGGTGGGGCGTGAGCGGCTTCTTTTTTTTGTGTGCTAGGGGCTTGTTGAATCCTCCTCTTTGTGTGTGTCCCGTCCGTTGCTTGTGGGGGGGGGGGGGATTTGTGGGGCGCGAGCGGCTTCTTTTTTTGTGTGTGCTAGGGGCTTGTGGAATCCTCCTCTTTGTGTGTGTATCCCGTTTCGTGTGCAATGGGTTTCGTGCGGCGCTGTGTGCGTTGCCGTGTGCGTCGCCGGCGTCTGACTCCTTTTTTCTGTGGTCGCGGCGCCTCATTTCTTGGGGCGCCTGCGCAGTACGTCTTTTGCGTCCACGGCCCATGGCCGGATGTTCCTGCGTCCATCCGGTTTACCATTCTCGGTTAGTAATGTGGATTATTAGGACGTAAATCTAGTGAAAGGCCTAAAATCTTTGTAAATAAAGCAACACTATTTATTTTATGTAGAGATAACTTTTTAGGAACAATAGTGACTTAAATCATCAACAGCAGCTAAATTACCAGCATTAATCGGTTAACAAAATGAAATTAATGAACAGTGACAGATTAAGCAGATGCATAGCATGCAATCATTGTTATCAACCGAACAGACATTACAAACATACATTTAGTTTTAGTTTCAGGTTATTAGCACTGATGTTTCAATGTGGGCAGTGCGTTGTAACAGAGCTTCATCGACAGTAAATGGTTGGACTGCAATTATCTTAATATGTTTAGAATGCAACAGCACTGCAGAGTTTTTAACAGGAGATCATGACGTGCTGTGCTTCATCAGCACTGTTAATTCTGAAGTACACCATCCCAGTTTATTTTTAAAAGAGTAATGTACCAAATCTGCTCTATTGAAATAAACTGTAGCATTGGATCTGTGTGTAGCAGACTTTCTTTGTCTAACATTGCAGTGCTTAACATATGGCTCATCAGCAGTAAAGCTCTAGAACTATCTGACTCATTGCAGACTGAAAATTGGATATGTCACACAAAAATGAAAAAAAAAAAAAAAACCTTGAGGAGTTTACATCTGTAAGTGAGATGACACCGTCTGGTGTTTTTATTTTACAGCACTTAACCTATTCTTTATTATATATCACCATGAGTAATTGTAACATCTACGTTTGTATTCCTGCATGTAAGCATATAAAAATTGTATTATTTGTTCATGGCTTTCTTCTTTTTCCTTACGCTTGCTTCTTAATCTAATTCAAAACTTTGACTTTCAAATATTTATTCTAATTTGATATTAGTTTGTATCCTGTGTTATTAATGTCATCTTTGCTATTGTATTCTTTTTACTATTTATGAAGCACATTTATCATTAGTAAGGTGCCATATATACTGTATATACTGTACATACATGTATTATGATTATCATTAATATTATTATTACATAGCGTCAAGAGCTCAGGTTTGACCGATAACCTACTCAGTTTCTGTATGAGGTTTGCATGTTCTCCCCGTGCATATGTGGACTAAGTGTATGTAACATCAGATATTGTTTTATAAATATTCAAAGTGTGTCATTAAGCACTCTCAATTGCAAAAATCTGTTTATTCCTACATGTGTTTTTAAAAGACATCCTTCTACTTTAGGCTCACAGGGAGCTCCCCAGGTTTTGCATGCTACTTATTAAGTGAATGATCTGAAATGTTGCTATGACAGATGTTCAGTATTTGATGTATATTGTATGCTTGTAGAAACAACAACAAAAATTTTTTTTATATAGCACATTTTCATACTAGTGGTGTAGCTCAAAGTGCTTTACAAGATGAAGAAAGAAAAGTTTATAAAAAATAAAAATAACATCTGGGGTACTGCCTTCAATCCATCAATGTAGGGACTGCATGGTGCTTTGATCAGAAAAACTAGAAAAAGAACAGCAGAGAAAAGTAGGAATTAGTATGGATTGTGGAGATATGACAAAAATAATAATTCAATGCATATATAGTTTATCAAGGTTACACTAAAATGTAGCTTTGAGAAAGCCATGTTAAAATAATAGTTTTTTAGCAGCTATTTAAAGTGCTACACTGTATTAGACTGGTGAATTTCTATTGGTAAGCTATTACAGATTTTAGGTACATAACATCAGAAGGCTGCCTCACCACTTCTTTTATTTTTTTTATTCTGTCAGTCACATTCACGCAATTCCCCTCCCCTCACCCCGATCAGACTGTAACTAACAGCATCAGCATAAATGTACACCCGATCTGACGTTATTCGTTTTCAAATAATATTGCATTAGTGCGTTGATGTTTTCTGATTGGTACTATTTCAGGTCATCACATGATTTCTTCAAAATGTCACATATATTTGTCTCTTTCTTTTTTCCCCCGGCGCTGCGTTGACATCATGCAACAGGTAGGCATGAGTTTATTCAGTGCGAGCAGGAACATGCAGGTGGCCAGTTGCTGTGTGTTATAACACACTTGACCTGGCGTCGATGAACACACATGTACTGTACAAGGCAAGCACGGGTCCACTGAGAAAAGAAGAGTGTTCTTTGCTTATCTTGCAGAGTAACTTCATAGTCGCTTCTTACAAGAAAAGGTGATGGAAAAAGAAAAAGAGGATGCAGCATCAACAAGCTTCTGTTCTAAGACTGCTGCTTCTCCCAGGAAAGAAACTCAGTTAATGTCAGGTGTCACTTCAATGTAATAGGAACCACAACATAGAGAGAGGTGTGTACATTGCAACAGGTACACATGTTGTAAATGTCGGAAGGATGGTCCTTGGGTGTGTGGGAACTGTTAACATTTGAATTTGATGATTGCATATAGCGCTGAACTGACCTCTCTGTACTATTCTTTCCTCTGTATGTCCTATAGTACAAAAGAAACACCACCATGCACCAAAATGTGGAGACTGGGCAAGATCGGGGGGAAAAAAAAATGTGCTTACAAATTACAACCGCAAGAAGTTATGCAAATGAATATGAATAATATAAATAATGTTGCATCCGTGCCACAATGTTTTCCAAAATGTACTATACAGGTCATAAAATGAATAATTTCAAATATCATATATACCTATTGTAAGTGCGGCTTTGACATCGTGGACCATAAGGTGCATACTAATTCAGCATCAGCAGGAACACACAATAAAACTGAATAAAAAAATTCAGGTGACAATGAGATACCAAGAAGGCATGATTCACCAGCGTTTGTGTGTCAGCTTTTATCCCTCCAGATCAGAGAATTTCCAGTTGCATTGTCTCAAAACACCACTCACATCTACAGTTATTCCCAATTTCTACTAAAAACTAACAGCGTCAGATCTACGTGGTTGTATCGTGATCGTAACTGAGAGAATAAAAGTGAAAAAAAAAAAAGTTAACTTTTACAAGTACTACAAATTTACACCGGCTGTTACAGACGCAAATCAAATGTATGTTTTTAATGTGTAATAGCAGCTCACTACTCAAAACGGTAAATTTGCGAGGCAGTGAGGATTGAACCAGCCACCTCTTGATTACAAGACATCAGTTCTTACCGCTGCACCACGAAAACTGTTGTGTTGTGCTTGCACCTTTTGTGAAAGTGTTTATTTGATATTTGGACTTCAGGCTTCACACATTATACAGTTCATAACTACATCTTGTCATTTTTTGCTAAAACATGAAAAACGTTTCTGTTTTAACAATGTGTTTACATAGATTGTTGTAGACACAGAACACACATGAAATGCATGTGTTCCAAATAACAATATATTATTTCACTATACAACTTTATGCAACTCACTCCAAGATAAACACTGAGCACTGAGATACTTCTTTGCGAATTGCGCTATGGCGATGGGTGGTGGGGATGGGATAGGAGGCTGCTTGTGCTTATCAACACATTTACAAGACAAAAGATGCTGATGTAGAGGTGCAAAGGGATTTAAGGTGGGCCAGAATTACAAGTGTTTTCGTTGGCTTTGATAATTCTAGTGTTAAGATAATCTGACCTAATGGAAGCATGTAGATCGAAAAAGAGCAGTGGACCCAGGATAGATCCTTGTGGAACACCATATAGAATACCATGTGTCTTTGAAGTATAATTACCACAACAAAAGACATTTCTGCCTGTTAAGTAAGACTCAAACCAATTTAAGATACTGCCAGAGAGGCCCACCCATGGACTATAAGAATATTGTAATCAATGTGTCAAATGTGGCACTCAGATTTAAGTGGATGAGAACAGATAAACAGCCTTTGTCTGCATTAACCTGCAAGTCATTTACTACTTTAACTAGTGCAGTTTCTGTACAGTGATTTGTTCTAAAACCTAACTGAAACTTGTCAAAAATAGCATGTTTATTCAAGTGATCATTTAGCAGCATAATGACTGCCTTTTTTAGAATTTTACTTAAGAAAAGCAAGTTAGAAATAGGTCTAAAATTGTTAAAGAGATTATTTTTCTTGAGCAGGGGTTTAATAACAGCAGTCTTAAAACTGTCTGGGAAGACCCCCCGTATCTAATGATGAATTTACTATGCTGAGCACATTATCAATTAGCATATCGGATACTTCTTTAAAGAAGCTTGTTGGTATTGGGTCAAAGATGCAGGTGGAGGGTTTCAGTTGAGAAATTATTTTAAATAGATCAGGTAAATCTATCCTGGTTAAAGAATTTAATTCTCTTAAAATGGAATACCCGGATTTAATAGAATCAGCTTTGGAGGGATGTACTATAGTATTTCTAATATCATTAATTTTGTGATTATAAAATAGAGCAAAAGCCTTACAAGATTCACTGGAAGTTTTTTGGAGGAATTCCATTGAGTGACCTGGGTTTAGCAAATGAATAATAGTAAAGAATAACACTGTTGGATTACCAGCATTATTATTTATAATTTTGGAGAAGTAGCACAGTCTCTCAAGATAGACTGTTGTTGTATTCTTTTATTTCAGTCTTTAATATTTCATAATGAACTATAAAATTAGTTTTTGTCCATTTACGCTCAGCTCTCCGGTATGTTTTCTTTAAATCAGACACTCTTTGGGTCTTCCACAGTATAATAATGTTGGAGGATTTTTTAAATGTCTTTTCAGGAGTGACTATGTCAGTGGTAGATCTCACATTAAAACTTTCCACCTTGCTATTGTAAGAGACAACCGGCAACTCAGCCCGGCTGGGACACCCCTGAAATGGAAGGATGGGGAAACGCAGCTATTTTTGGACACTGCCTCCCCCAAAACGCTAGATGGCAGCTCCCCTAGAGTGTACTGGTGCCCATATCCTGGGCCTTGGAGTTCTGTTTCTCAGCCCTTTTGGGTGCCGTGGTGGCTGCCAGGGGGTGCTGTGGAAGGACCTGGGGAGTCATGTCTTTCCCATAGCCCGGAAGTGCAAAATCACGAGAACGGAAACCCCAAAGTACTTCGGGGCTGAAGAAATTTTGACTTCTCTATCTGACCCAGAAGTGCTGGCAAGTCACGAGGGAGGAAGAGCAGGACTATACATAGTTCTCCTGAAGACCCAGCAAGCGAGCCAGAGTCGGGTAGAGGTAGACAAAGCTTGCTGGGAGTTGCAAAGGAGAAATAGAAAGAGAAAGAGAATAGTAATTATTATTATGTTCATTTGCATTTATTGTGGCTGTGGTTCTTGGAGGGCACTGTACAAGAAGGGAAAGGAATAAAAATAGTTCTTGGTGCTTTTACCCGGTTTCCTGAGTGTCTGTCTGTTGGGTTTAAAGGGGAAACAGTGACCCCTAGTGCCACACTATACACATTATTATCACTATTGTAGTAAGCTGTACAAATGGACTGGTTGTTTAAAATGTTAGCAAACTTTGAAGCTGCAGATGTATCAAAAAAGTGTTTTTTAACAATACGCTTCTCATTAGTTGTAGCTATCAGTATTTCTACATTAAATAATAAGAGAAAATGGTCTGAATAACCAATATCCACGATCTGCCTCACATCAACCTGTAATCCTTTAGTAATCACTAAATCCAACGTATGCCACCACATCCCACCCCCATCCCCGTGTGTTGACTGGCTAACATGCTGGCTCAGATCAAAAGAGTGCAGGATGCTCATAAATTCTATTGCTTTCAGTTCACACTGATTATCAATATGAAAATTAAAGTCAGCAACAATTAGGAACCTGTCATAGTTAGTTATTATAATTGACACTAAGTCAGAGAATTATTCAAAAAATGACACATTATATTTAGGAGGTCTATACACAGACAATACTAGAGACTGAGAAACTCCTTGAATAACAACGGCAAGATACTCAAAAGACGCAAATGTACCAAAGCCGACATCTTTACATTTTAACTGGCTTGAATAACTATTTGCTAAACTGCTGCCTTTCTTGCCTTGGTGAACAGCATGAGTAAAGCTGTAATTTGGAGGTACAGATTTGATTAAAACAGTCGCACCATCAGAACTACAGTAAGTAGAAATGCAGTATATACATGAGAAAATTTTCATTTCTACATCTGTTATTACTGTTATTAACGCTATTCAAGTAGTGACTTCAATAGTATTTTCAAAAATAAGTAAAGCAAGAATTCACTGTAAAAAAACATTCTTTCAAAGTTTCGAAATGGGTAGATGACATATAGCCTGAATTAGAAGATATCAAAAATAAATATAAAATGAGACTATATGTATAGAATGATCTTACTACTCATAAAGGAACTTTTAAAAATAAAAAGTCAGCATGTTTGAAATTAAGTAACCATTTGCTTAAACTTGTTGCAGGTTAAAGTAACAAATGGCATCAGAACACATTTGCTATTTGATCCTTGAATTGTCTGATTATACTGGAAACCTTGAAAGACACATTATCAGGAGAAAATGAAGCTGTCACAGACAAGAAAATTGCATGGATTAAGCTGATAGGTACAACATGAATGATATACAGTTTAACAACTATAGAGAAAAATTATGTTTTACACTTGCAAAACTGTGTCCATGTGGACATTAATTGCTGAAAAACTCAAACTTAACATAAACAAAAACAAGAATGACAAACTAAAATTAGAAAATGTCAAAAAACTAAAACAATAAAAACTAAAAAAATGAAAAACTAAATAAAAACTAACATTAGAAAATGGCAAAAAACTAAAACTAAAAAATAATGTCAGAAACTAAATAAAAACTAAAACTGGAAAATATGCTAAACCTAGAAATACACTGGTCATAAATTTTTAGTCCACAAGAGAGGTTGTTTTCAATGTAAAATAAACAGGAGGCTCTTCATCTTAGTAAGATGATTGGTCTCTTTATAAGTGGAATCATAGACAGATTCTTAGCTTCTCTGTTATCCTGAATTTATTTCTGTCTTGCACTTTATTGATATATTTTTTGGGCCAATGGGATGTTGTATTTTATATCCAGGTCTCTTTTTGATCAATCCTGTTTAGACATGACTTATGTCTTTGATACTTCTACCAGCTCAACTTTTTAATGTATCTTTTGGGATAAGTCAGTTTTTTTTTGTCCTTGCATGTTTACACTTTGTGTGCTGAGGTTTCTGGTTTTTAGTTTATACTAGCTCTGATCTGGTATTCTCCAAGTAGAACAGGCTTTTTTTAAGATATATTACTGCTTATCAGGATCTTATCTTTCCCTGAGTAAAGCAGGTTTTTAAAAATCATTACTATTACAGTAAATCCTCGCTATCTGTGGATTTGTTTATCCATATTTATAAAAGTATAACCCATTTTGCAACACCCACAGTTTACTTATGCTTTTAATCATGGCCATGAACAGTAGAGAAAAAAATCCAAGAGAACTATTGCATATGCGCAATATATGAAGTTGAGCAATGACAGGAATGTGATGCCACTAGATGTCCACGGCTGCATACACGCTACACTGAATGAATTGATATGTGCTTACCTGGTGCTGAGAGGTGTGGATAAGGCATTGAAAACCATTCATTGATGTGGACCAGGGCTTTCGATTGTTCCACAGAAACAAGGTTATAAGTTCATACTGATTAAGACCCTGCCCTTTCCACACACAACCCATCACTACTGCTGATTGGATGGTTTAGTGAGATCCTCAGATTTGTTCTGCTGCAATCACAACCTCCAGTTAAGTGCCAAAAATGCAATTATATTTGACTACAGAGTAAGTAAAAGTTGCATCAGCTGTAACAAGGTTTCTATAGGTATATCTGCAGAAGGATCATTACCAAGCATTGAGGGGTGAGAGTGGAGGGCTGGCATGTTTGTCTGACCTTAATCCCTCCGCTGTAGCTTCTCCCCATAGTTGGAGTCCTAGCTACATTTTTCTCAAATAATCAATGCTTCCTTATTCACGGTTTCTGTTTCTGCTGGGTTCTTCATGGACGTAACTTCCGTGGATAACGAGAATTGACTTTATATGTAAATAAGAAAGCATCCTCATGTCACAGATAAACTCAGGTTACAACAACAATATCAACAACAACATTTATTTATATAGCACATTTTCATACAAATGATGTAGCTCAAAGTGCTTTACATGATGAAGAAAAAGAAAAAAAAGACAAAATAAGAATTAAAATAAGAGAACACTAATTAACATAGAATAAAAGTAAGGTCTGATGGCCAGGGAGGACAGAAAAAACAAAAAAAAACTCCAGACGGCTGGAGAAAAAATAAAATCTGCAGGGGTTCCAGGCCACGTGACCACCCAGCTCCCTCGATGCATTCTACCTAACATAAATGATCTCAATCAGTCCTCATTGTATTCAGGGTCCTCATGGAAGGACTTGATGATGACGGTCACATGGACTTCTGGGGCCTCATGTATAATGCCGTGCGTAGAACTCACACTATAACATGGCGTAAGCACAAAAGCGGATTGTGCGTACGCACAGAAAAATCCAGATGCAGGAATCTGTGCGCACGCATACTTTCACGTTCTTCCACTACATAAATCCCGATCAGCGTGAAAAGTAACGCACGTGCACGCACCTTCTGTCCCGCCCCAACTCCTCCCAGAATTACGCCTCTTTGAATATGCAAATCAATATAAATAGCCTTCTGTGAAAAGACAATGGGAAAAGCACAGGGGAAAATATAAGAATTTCAGTGAATACCAAGTGGAGGCAAAGGAAAAATGTACTATTTGTTGGTTTAAACTGTGGTATAATGAACAAAAGAAAGTTGATCGAGTGACAGAGTGTCGGAAAAATTCGAAAGATCAAATTCACAAAGTCGCACAGTGCCCGAAATAAAAAAGAAATCACATATCAAAGTCGCCGTGAAAAGGCAAGTCGTAGCCCACCGTCTGAGTGTCATATGAAAGCGTATTAGGGTACAAACAAAAAACATAGGCACACAGTGGGAAAAAAGTACGAAATGTCAACTTTAATCTCGAAATTTCCACTTTAATCACGTAGTTTATTTTGCCATTGAAGTAGAACATCATAAACTTCATCTTAAAATCGTTTATTTTACTAGTTTCTCAAGTAGCATGTTAAATGCTTTGTTCTGTGTTTGATCTTCTATGTGCTCTATGTGTGTGAATCACTACATGCTTCCGTTCTTTCTCTTTCTCCGACAGGACACAGAATGCATTACATTCGAGATATTACAGCTCTCTGAATAATTAAAATACTGAGATGTATACGTGATATCATTTTCATGATGACAGGAATGAAAGCATGTTATTAAACATGGGAACACGGTGGCGCAGTGATTGTTCATATCTCACGCAAGAGGCTTGCTGCACCATGTGCGACCTTCGATGAAATAATTTATTACAGAAGTACTGTCTCTTTCAAACGTACTAACCTCCAATTCCTGTCCATACTTTTCTTTCTCCAATCGCCACAAAATCAGCTCTGTAATAGACGTTAAGCCATTTGTAAGCTTAGAACGCCGATTCTTCAAAACTTTTAAGGAATATTGAAATATCTTCGTAGTACATGTTTAATTATTCTATTCGTCTATCCTTCCAGTGTTGCGTCGGCACCAGCACGAATACAGCGCAAAGCAGGAGCTATCCTTGAACTAGCTATACACTGCGGCACCGTGTCCTCACAAGTTTAATTATTAACAATACAGATTATTTAAATGAAGTTAAAGTTTTATCTGTATACTATAAGCAACATATTTTGCTGCATTTCATCTTAAAAATGATATTGTCATCAGCCCTGTAATAGACGTTAAGCCATTTGTAAGCTTAGAACGCCGATTCTTCAAAACTTTTAAGGAACATTGAAATATCTTCGTAGTAAATGTTTAATTATTCTGATCGTCTATCCTTCCAGTGTCGCGTCGGCACCAGCACGAATACAGCGCAAGGCAGGAGCTATCCTTGAACTAGCTATACGCTGCGGCACCGTGTCCTCACATGTTTAATTATTAACAATACAGATTATTTAAATGAAGTTAAAGTTTTATCTGTATACTATAAGCAACATATTTTGCTGCATTTCATCTTTAAAATGATATTGTCATCATACGCACTTTATAAAGTAGCGCAGGTTGTGCAATATTATAACTGTAGTGTAAGTTTACAGTGAGGTGATTGTACTTATAAGTACAAACAGTTCTACAAGGAGCACTTGATGGACTGATTGAGTGCGTTTATAGTTCTTGGGATGAAACTGTTTCTGAAACACGAGGTCCGTACAGGAAAGGCTTTGACGCTTTTTGCCGTGGTTGAGGTAGTGTGTACTTGAAACTGTATACCGATAATTCTCTTTCCGATCATCTGCTGCTGTGATTCACACTCAGATACAGTGATATAAATACTCCGAGTGGTGCAGTGAGAGTAATATGGAAAAAGATGATCCGCAGTGGCAACCCTTAATGGGAGCAGCAAAAAGAAGAACAAGATGCAGTGAGCGTAACAATGCTAAAGCAGTTATGGTATTTGGAATACTATGGCTATTCCCTGGCCCATTATATTGCTACAGGTTAATTACAATCAGATGCATTACACTAATAAACAATATGCAGTTAATTTCAGTGTATTTATAAAGCCGCGTCAGGAATGTGGAGCTAAGAAAGAAAGGATGAGCACACAGGAACAGTAGTTTGACCATTCTGTGGACCATTATATTGTTACAGGTTAATTACAATCAGATGCATTAAATTTATGAATGATATGCGGTTAATTTCAGTGTATTTGATAAAGGCGCCGCCGTGGATGTGGATCTAAGAAAGGGTAACCACACAGGAACAGTAGCACTGCTTTGACGCTGGGTGCCGCCAGTCTGCAAAACCGAGCGGAGAAATTGCGTACGCCAAGGTATGAGTTACCGTGGAAATGTGCGTGGCTTTACGCCAAGTTTAGGTTTTATACATCGCGATTTGAGCGTGGAAAGGTTCGTACGCAACATTTCTGTGCGTACGCACTGTTTATACATGAGGCCCCTAGTCTTTAATTGATCAATGTAGGGACATCACTGTGCTTTGATTAGGTGGTGGTGGCGCAGATCACCACCACAGAAAACTGGAAAAAGAACAGAAGAGAGAGTAGGGGTTAGTACAGATTTTGGAGCCACCATGAATAATGATAATTAATTGAATATACAGAGCATCAGAAATTAACTAAGATGAAGCTAAGAGAAAGCCATGTTAAATGTGTTTTCAGCAGTGTTTTAAAGTGCTTCACCGTATCAGCCTGGCGAATTCCTATTGGCAAGCTATTCCAGATTTTAGATGCATAACAGCAGAAGGCTGCCTCACCACTTCTTTTAAGTATAGGTCTTGGAATTCTAAGCAGACACTCATTTGAAGATCTAAGGTTACGATTTGGAGTGTAAGGTGTCAGACATTCCGAAATATAAGATGGATTTAGATTATTTAAGGCTTTATAAGCCATAAGCAGTATTTTAAAGCCAATTCTGAATAATACTGGTAACCAATGTAGTGACATCAAAACTGGAGCAATGTGCTCGGATTTTCTTTTCCTAGTGAAGATTCTAGCAGCTGCATTCTGCACTAGTTGCAATCGATTTATGCCTTTTTTGGGTAGTCCTGAGAGGAGTGTGTTACAGTAATCGAAACTGAAAACAAAAGCGTGAACTAATTTCTCAGCATCTTTCAATGTTATAAGACATCTAACTTTTGCTATATTTCTTAAGTGAAAACATGCTGTCCTAGTAATCTGATTAATATGTGATTTAAAATTCAGGTCACAGTCAACAGTTACCCCTAAATTCTTTACCTCCTTCTTGACTTTTAATCCTAATGCATCAAGTTTATTTCTAATACCCTCATTATATCCATTATTGCCAATCACTAAAATTTCAGTTTGAGAAAATTACTACACATCCATTCAGAAACACACGTAAGACATTGTGTCAGTGAATCAACAGAGTCGGGGTCATCAGGTGCTATTGATAAGTACAGCTGCGTATCATCAGCATAGCTGTGGTAGTACAACCCAGAAAAGTTCCTTGGCGCCAATTTTTTTTTTCTGTGGAAATCCAAAAAATAACAAATTTCCCACTTTAGTTGGAGTATTGCAGCACATACAAATCAAATTTTTTTTATAAATGTTCATGCATAGGTGCCTCTCTGTTAAGTACAAATACTACTCCCAGTGACTTTTTAAAAGGCAATGTAAAACAATAAAAACATAACTTCCACATTTCCAGACAAATGACATAAAAAACGTTTTCTGTATTTATAATATAAAGTGGAAATGTTTTCACACATACTGCATGGATTAAGTATGGAGAGTTTAGCGGCTTGATATGACATACAAGTACCAATGTACATTTTGCCATTCTAATATAATTTAGAGTTATTCAACCCATTATAGAATTCTTTTATTTGGCTGAGCTAATTCAACATTTTATTTCCACAGAAACCAATAACATTAGTAAGAGGTATTTCTGGATAAATGAGAGCCTGACCTGGAGTAGAGCTCAGAACTACTGTCGCGTGAATTACACAGACCTGGTCAGTATAAAAAATGAGACTGAAAATCAGGAGATAATGAAAAATGCTAAGAATTTCCCTTTTTGGATTGGTTTATTTAATAACCCATGGAAATGGTCTGATGGTGGGAATTCAAAATTTCAAAACTGGAGAGATGAACAACCAGATAATTTTCATCAATTGGAAAAGTGTGTGGCATTTTCACAGTCAAATTGGAATGATGATCAATGTAGTTCCCAGAACTACTTTTTGTGCTACAACAGTAAGTCTTCTATATTACTGTACTGTATGTGACCTAGAAGAGCATCTCTTAATTCAGATTACAAACTGTCCAAGAGGTGTAAGAATAATTGAAAAACCTATAAAATTAGCTATTTCTAAAATTAAAATACTCATTCTAGTGCCTTTTACAATATGCTTTACAAGCTACTTGATATTACTGTAAATATTTATATCTGTACACAATATTTTTCAGAGTCCTGCACTCCAGTCTCCTGCACCAGCACGTACAACTTTGTGTCATATTTATTCTCCTGGAATGATGCTCAGAAGCACTGCAGAGCACACTACACAGACTTGGTGACTATTGAGAACCAAACAATGAATGATCAACTGCTAATAATTACAGCAAATAAATACTCTTGGATTGGACTTCGCCATGAAAAGGACAACTGGCACTGGTCCAATGGAGAGCCTCTGGCCTACACAAACTGGAAACGGGAGTTTTTCTGTGCTGTGCTCCAGTCAGATGGCTCTTGGAATGACTTAGTCTGTGGTGAAGAACATCCTTTCATGTGCTTTAAAGGCAAGTTCAATTAATTTCAATTCAATTTATTTTTATAAAGCACATTTCCATTGACATGTTCAGCAAGTTGTAGACATTTGCCAAAAGAATACATCTAAAATAAGGTATAAAGCAACATTAAACTACACACAAAAATGCATTATTAAGCTCAAAAACACCATACAATAATATATTTACACAGAAATAGAAACATGTATATATTCATGTAAAAATCAGTAAGTAACTACAGCCAATTCTTGTTATCTATGTGAGACCGAAAAGGGTGGA
Source organism: Erpetoichthys calabaricus (assembly GCF_900747795.2). Taxonomy (NCBI): domain Eukaryota; kingdom Metazoa; phylum Chordata; class Cladistia; order Polypteriformes; family Polypteridae; genus Erpetoichthys; species Erpetoichthys calabaricus. Next base: position 67,617,552 of record NC_041394.2, read on the forward strand.
TGACAACTCTCAATGGAGCACAGAAAAAAAATTCCAGGCTACACAGAATTGATCTCCCCTTAAATAACTCCTCCACCCTTGGTAGTTCATTGAGGATCTGGACTCAAGCGTGCCATACTCTGTATCCCAACACTTCCTGTTTCATTACACACAGATAACAAATGGGGACTGGATTAGCTCTTAAGCCAGTTTGCAGATTTGCTTGTAAAGTTACAGTCCAATATTTCCTAGTACTAAACAGGACTTTGCAGTCTTCTACACGCTAGTTGAAGGAGAACCACCGGTAATAACTCTAAATGAAGTCAATAATTTTTTTCATGTTTGACATCTCAACCACACCCCTATAATCACTTACAAGACTTTAATTTGACACATCAGAGATGGTTGAAGTATATGCAAAATTTAGGGTATTGGTGAGACTCAAATATTTTACTGCTTAAATTACAGGGACATATGGTAAAGCAAGTTAGGGTAGTGTGTTAGTTTTAATAAAAATGGTATAGCTCAGACATGGTGGGTGTGAGTACAGCTGTGGGGCATTTAATGTTGAGATTGACCGATTGCGTATTCATGTGTAAACATGATCAGCTCAGCCAATTTCCTCATTGACACTCTGTGCATGGTTAAGCAAAGCACCTTTATGGGGTACAGAACAGAGTCTGACTAGGACAAAGAGAGAATCTCAAAAAAAAGATTGAGAATGAGAGAAGAAAAGATAAGAAATGTGAGTAAATCAAGAGACACATTTGGAAAGAATTAAGGGTATAATTGGGAGAGCAAGCATTGGACGGGAGGCAAGGTGATCGGGAGACCCCTGGGTAAATAAAAGGAACTGTGGTCCAGAGGTGTGGCATCAAGGGAGCAGAAGTGGCTGGATGCCACTCAAACACAACAAGTAGTAGAAACAAAAATAAAAAAAACTCAAGAGAAAGAAAATAAATGTAAAGAAACACCTAGAACCCTAAAATACTGGCAGAGCAACCCTTTGTTAGAAATATACAGCAATAATATGTATTTAAATTGTATAATTTTCAAAAAGTCAACTAACTATATAATTCTTTTTTCATTTTCTGAATATATTTTCATGCACCAATTACTATTTTCAGGTCATGCCATTGGTGTTACATGTTCTGATTTATGTTTAAAACATACAGTAATCATTTTTATTTTAAAAGGCATACACTGTTCACAAATAAACAGCCAGACTGTCATGTTTTTAATCTCTTAAGAAACCAATAACATCAGTGAGAGATACTCATGGATAAATCTCTACATGACATGGAACAAAGCCCAGCAGTACTGTCGTGTGAATTATACAGACCTAGTCAGTATAAGAAATGAAAGCGAAAATATGGAAATAATGAAGAAAGCACAAAGCAATCCCTTCTGGATCGGTCTGTTCAATGACCCATGGAAGTGGTCTGATGGTGGACAGTCAAAATTTAAAAAATGGAGCAATCAGGAGCCAAATAATTGGAGTCTTAATGAAGAATGTGTGGAGATTTGGCCAAATGGAACTTGGAATGATGCTGATTGCAGTTTGCAGAAACCATTTATTTGCTCACAAAGTATGTTAATCCTTTTTATTTTCGTGTTTATTTTTATGTGGTATATAAAGTTGTGTATTATTTTTGCAGATACAACAGAATATGAAAATTTGTTCAAAAATGTTTAATACTTTTCATGACTGCTCCAGACCATATGCAAAGCAAAACGTTTATAAAAACTGTTAAAGACTTTTTTTTCCTGCACTACAGTGTCAGTTTGTACTTTACTATTAGAACATAAACTAGGGGGCTCCGCCCCCTGCTCGCTTCGCTCGCCAACCCCTGGTGTTGGGAATGACAAAGCGTGAGAAATATGGATAAGTAATAAGGAGGATCGCACTCACTGTTAATATGGAACCTTTTCTGCGGTTGAACAGTTAATAGTGCCTCATTGTAATGAGATCTCCCTATGCTGCATATTGTGAACGAGTTGAGATGACGTATGTTTAATATGGACGGTTCATTTAGAAATGGGGCTTTGTGTGTCATTTGTTATTTATGTTACTGTGGTCGTGGGTCTGAATCGTCGTTTTCGTGTGCTATGTCCGATGTCTGTCCCGTTTCGTATCCAATGGGCTTTGTGTGGTGCTCTTGGCTTCTTTTTTTTTGTGTGCTTGTGGCTTGTTGAATCCTCCTCTTTGTGTGCGTCCCGTTTCATGTGCAATGGGATTAAATCCTCCTCTTTGTGTGTGTCCCGTCCGTTGCTTGTGTGTGTGTGTGGGGGGGGGGGGGGTTTTGCTCGTGCGGCGCTGTGTGCGTCGCCTGCGTTTGACTCCTTTTTTCTGTGCTCACTCCTTTTTTCTGTGGTCTTGTCCGCCTCTCGCGGCGCCTCATTTCTTGGTGTGCCTGTGCAGTACGTCTTTTTGCGGCTACGGCCCATGGCCGGATGTCCCTGCGTCCATCCGGTTTAGCATTCTCGGTTAGTAATGTGGATTGTGAAAATGTCACATTTACAAAAATTTGTATTTACAGCTATATGACAATGTTTCTTTGGTTTATTTTGTTTATTTGGAACACAGACAGATAGAGATGAAAAAAACTTTTTATGATAGTTTTAGAAATCAAAATAGATGTTCTTGTGTAGGCACGGTGGCGCAGTGGGTAGCGCTGCTGCCTCGCAGTTGGGAGATCTGGGGACCTGGGTTCGCTTCCCGGGTCCTCCCTGCATGGAGTTTGCATGTTCTCTCCGTGTCTGCGTGGGTTTCCTCCGGGCGCTACGGTTTCCTCCCACAGTCCAAAGACATGCCGGTTAGGTGGATTGGTGGTTCTAAATTGGCCCTAGTGTGTGCTTGGTGTGTTTGTGTGTGTCCTGCGGTGGGTTGGCACCCTGCCCAGGATTGTTTCCTGCCTTGTGCCCTGTGTTGGCTGGGATTGGCTCCGGCAGACCCCCGTGACCCTGTGTTCGGATTCAGCGGGTTGGACAATGGATGGATGGATGGATGTTCTTGTGTAGTCTTTCTCCAAAATACCTGGCCATGGAGTGGAGCAGTCTTATACACAGTATATTGTATGACGGTGCTTATTTTTTACACCATATTGTACTGTACAGATAAAACCGATAGTTTTTTTCATTTGATTCATTCTGCCATTTGTGTTATCTGTAAATCAATGGCTTATCTAATGGAGTTTCTACAAGCAAATTCTGTGTGTATGAGTTTGAGCGATGGTTGTGAGCATCAGGTCTTTTTCCTGTCCTGCACCCAAACCTTCTAAAATAGGCTAAATAAAAAAAAATAACAAGCAATATAGAAAAGATATGTAAACAGGCTGGGATGCATGTCTTCTTGTAGAAAGACCATACAATTGTCACGCTTGGGTCACAGATTTTCACAGAGACACAGGAGGTTGTAGAAAAAAAGGAACTTTATTCAAAGCACTGCAAACAAACATTTGTCTCTTTTCAAAAGTTTAAACATGCTCCATGACAAGTCAGAGATGACAGTTCCACCAGGAGCAGAGAATGTCAGAGAGAGAGAGAGAGAAAAACAAAACAACCAATTCCAAAGTTGACAGGCGCAGCACAAGGCTTTTAAGTAAGCGGAGTACCGCGTGAGAGGTTTATCGCGCGTTATAGCACAAGTAAGAAGGGTAAGGAGCAATGTGAAGGTAGACTGTCAGCTGTTTCAGGGGTTTTCCCAGGGGCGTCTGTGTCCTCTGAGGGTGCAATCAGCGCTCCAGCTTACACAATAACAAACTGATCTACAAGGACTAGCAAAGACTAATGTAGGAATCCTGTAAGAGATCCATCATCCACCCCCATTATAGGTATGGAGCTATAAGCACCTTGAGGTCAGAGATGTGGGTGATGCCTCATTAATTCAAGAGATTGAGAGTTTAAGGTGGATTGAACTGTGGAATAATAACAGCCAGTTATTTATAACTGAGGTTATGCCCCTTGAGGTCCAAATAGCTTTAGCTGCAATAATCACAGTGAATATAGTCTATTTTGTTGGTAGGTGATTGTAGGACAATATATAGGTGTAAAGGAAAAAAGGAAACTGAACTCCTAATATAGAGGGTAGCAGTAGAGCAACAGAGGATCACAAAGAAAAGACAGGAGGACAGAGTCAGAACCAGGCCAGGTTGGGAGCATGCGGTAATACTGTGTTGCCGCACCCATCACATGACAAACACCTGGATTGGGACCCCAGTGCAACAGGTGACACCTCTGCACCACTCTGGGACAGTGTGTTTTTTTTACAGTGGCTGAAGTGCCAATCCTGCCACCAACCCCCAGGTTTTCCCTGCAAGTTGGAGGGCCTACATGCAGGGTTGGTTGCAAATTAACGTCACACCCAGGACAGAGCGATTGCAGGTTAGAAGCTTTGCTCGAGGACCCAATGGAGTAGAGTAACTTTTGGCGTTTGCAGGATTTGAACCGGCAACCTTCTGCTTGTCAGCACAGGTCCCTAGCCTCACAGCCACCACTCTGCCCGGGTTAGAACATATAAAGAAAAGTCCCAAGGACATTTAATGAACACAGGTGAAAATAATGGTTTATTATAGAGCACGCTTTCACCTTTGGTGGTCATCTGTTCATTGCTTGGTGTGTTGTATAAATGTTGGCTTAGCTTTTTCAGTGGTAGAATTATAGATTGGTGATTATGTCATTGATTTTTCTTTGTAAATTTGGCATTTATAACAGTCATAGACATTTTTGTGTACTACTGATGTGATAAAGTAGACTAATTAATTTTAGTTTTTTAGTGTAATGTTAGTTGGTTATGTGTAATACTGGGCAACATTTAACTTAAAATTGAGACATTGTACTACTATAGTGACAGGCAAACAAGAATTAGAAGTTATTATTTGCACCATTCTGACTTAGACATGGTGCCATGGGTATGAATCAAATGGAGTATATCACAAATGTTGACCTGCCATAATGATAACATGTCCCAGAAGTAAATTATATTTTACCTTGTATTTTAACAGTTTTATCAGAATTCTTAAAAACAATTGTGTTCACACAAAATTACAACTACTAAATTATAACATAACAGAGAAGATAAAATGAGCACCTCCTTATTTAACTAGAAGCATGTACACATAAAATCAATAAACATTATTTATAAGAATGCCAAACATTATGTGCTGCTGCTCTTTTTATGTAGTTGTTTAATCTCAAGGCACATTTCTGTTTCAGTACTAAACATCTCATGTGTAATATTAAAAAATTACCTTTTCAAAGATATAGCTGTAAGCAAGATTTATTCATATTGGATTCTTTGTTTCGGTCAAGATGCAAGCACAAAATTCCAAAGACAATATGATGTCAAAATCTTGAAAATTCTCAATGTAGAAATGCATATTTAAAAAAAAACATGGATAAATTTGCCAATTTGATAACAATATTATATGTTAAAATCACAATAAATTTTCATTCTCTTTTAGGTTTGGTGGATAAGAGGATAATGATGAGAGTCCGTATTGATATACAGAGTGATCTAAATCCTGATGATCCAAAAATCAGTGATGCCATCCTGAATCAGGTCTGGAGCCCTGTGTTTGACCTTGCAATGTGTAGAAAGATGTAAAATTTTACCTAGGCTGGCCTTCACTTTTTATTTTAGTTATTCAATATGTGCGATGAGTGAATTAAAAGAACACTTTTCATACTGTAATTCTTTACCTCAGATTCTGTGCTTTGTATAATTGAAAGAAAACTTTAATAAAATGAGTATGCTAATGTACTTCTGCAACACAGCTCCAGGAAACTGTTCAAAACATAGCTGGTGAGTGTGAGGAGTTTACAAAGTCCTTCCTTGTCTAATTGATTTTTTCTAGTCATTTTGCCTGTTTTCTTACCACATCCTGAACACATGCAGGTTTATGGAGTGTGTAAATTGGACTGGTATGAATGAATCTCGGAGTGAATGAGTGTTTACCTGCCGATACACCCAAAGTCGGTTCCCCTTGCTTTTTAAATACAGTAGGTTCCAGCTCTCTATTTTAATTAGTTAGGTTAAGTTAATGGATGGATGCAAAATGGCCAAGACTTCTACAGTTAGTTTGCTTTTCTTTTGCAGATCAAAGAGGATCTTCTGAAACAAAATTTGATGGGATATCTTCAGTGGAAAGAAACAAATGGAAATATTTTCAATGTTCTAAATACTGATGAAAACAAAAACACTGGATAGAAATTGGCTTGCAGGTTTATTTGAACAACATTCTGCTTCTCTCATTTCTAGAGTGCTACTACAAAATTTGCAATAAAATGGTATCTCAGACTGCTACATTATATGCTTTTAATGTATAAGCTTGTTATTGGGTTTTGGGTCAATTCATGGATCTTTATTCCTTGTCAATGAAAATCACATACTGAAATTTTTGTGAGTCGTCCTTGAGTCAGCATACACTGTATAGGGGTGGAAAATGACAGATTACATTTACTTCTGTTCCTGAACTTTTTTGTAAGGAAAATTACTTTTTTAAAGTATTTTTAAATGCAAGTTCTTTTCTATATATATAAAAATGGAATGGGTGGGTCGTCGGGTGGGCCTTTTTTTCATTCCGTCGTTTTTTCGACGTTTTGAAAATGTAGAATGATTATTTGATTTTTTTGTTTTTATTTGATCGTGTCTATGTAGCCGCCGTCGTAATAAAGTATCGCTAAAATCGTCATTTATCGTAATTTATTTTTGACGTATAACGTCGCCGTCGTCGAGGTCAGTGATACCACTGCAAAAAATCTGCTTACGGTTGAAAGACACGCCCTACTCACTGGACAGTTAAAAACACCAATCAAAATAACGATGACATCAAGTATTACCCAATCAAAAGTAGGAAAGGAGGCATCTTCATAAAATGCGTGTGGGATGATTTGCATGAGACGCTGCTTTAAAAAAAAAATTATAAAAAAAATACGGGATAAATCCCGTCCAGTATTGATTCAAAACGGGACGCGCAATTTCATTCTCAAACGCGGCACGATTCCGTATTTTAAAGGACGGGTGGCAACCCTACAGTGCCAGGTAACCACCCATACAATCACATTGTGATTCAGACTAGGAATGCAATGAATGTAATTACCCCGATCTACATACAAGGCGAAAGTCTTGCAACATTCAAAGATGATGGTTTGGGATAAGTACACCATACAACATAAAAGAGCTTATGAAGCCTTGAACCGAAAAAAGCAACATCTCAGAGATCGTAAAAAAAAAATAGGAGCTAATGTCGTTTTACTCGCTGTAGATTTTAGTCAAACATTACCAGTTATTTCACGAGGGAGACCAGCACATCAACTCAACGCGTGTTTAAAATCCATGCTTCTCCCACGCTCGGTTATATGTTGCATGTTCTCGGGTAGGTGCACCAAAAAATGTATACATTTAAGCATGTAATGGGCAAACAAAAAATGAGGTATACCCGAAGGCACAGCAGTAGTACTTAATGTAACTTTACTTCTTAAATGTTAATATTTTACTGTTTAATAATTTATACGCTTCTTATATGTTGTTCAAATTCTTTTATCAAAATACCACTGACAGCGCAATGCACGATAACATCGAGTGAATACACCATACGCATCCGCCCACGGCTGCCCTGCTGTGCGCAGATAGGACTTGATTGTACAATAAAATAAAATAAAGATAAAAAGACTAAAACAATCATCACCCATAAAGCGGATAGTAGATGTGACGTACTATATGTGTACCACATTTCAAGTGTATAGGTGCAACGGTTTGCGAGCTACAGGTCATTTAAAATCCTGGACAGACACACAAATTGCCACGGTAGCAAATTACAGAAGAAGATTTTACTGTTTAATAATTTATATTTATATGAAATGTGCTTCTTATATATTACTTCATATTCTCATATGATAATGATGTTAATGTTTATATTGATTTCTGTGTTATTAAAACTGCATGTATGTGTGTATATGTATATATATATATATATATATACGAGCTGTATATACCCGGCGTTGCCCGGGGCAGAAGTAACCTAATCGGTCAAACACTTACATATATACCAAAGTAAACCTAATCGGTTTAAACAGCTTCATATATACAGAAGCGAACCTAATTGGTCAAACAGTTATGAATGTGCAGAATGATTTTACAAACATTATGCGTGTTAACAATCATTAAAAAGAAAAGATTGAGGAACTGTTCTTCTATATGTGATGAAGCCACTAATAAGACAGATTTTTTTCAGGACCCAGCTGTTTCATAACTAAACTACTGCCACCCCAAAGTAATGCCTAATAGTGGTTTTTGGGGTAGCTGTGGAATAAAAAGGGTGTTTTTTAGTCAGTAAGAATCTGACAGTACCCTTCAGTACTCAATTTATTTTTATCTAATTTTTACTTTTTCACAAAGCCATCCCATGCCAATTTGTATGAATAAACTTTTGCTAGAGAGTTACCAAAAGTTTATTCATGCACATATTTTAATACGGATAATCTATCTCTAATCAAGGTTCTCATTTTCATTCTAATTTAAAATAATAATAGATACTCATTTTTTTCTTCTGTTTTAGAAAAACCAATCTATGCCACCTACGTCTTCGTCAAGTCAGCTTCATCCAGCTTCATCACATATAGAAGAAGAGTTCCTCAATCTTTTCTTTTTAATGATTGTTAACATGCATAATCTTTGTAAAATTATTCTGCACATGCATAACTGTTTGACCAATTAGGTTCGCTTCTGTATATATGAAGCTGTTTCATCGATTAGGTTTGCTTTGGTATATATGTAAGTGTTTGACCGATTAGGTTACTTCTGCCCCGGGCAACGCCGGGTATATACAGCTCGTATATTTTAAAAGGTAAATTTGAAAATGTGACAGTCTTACTTTGTTACATTTTCAAGACAGGTTGTTGGAAAGTATAATTGATCGGCTATGTTCAAAATTTGAATTTCACAGTTGAAGACTTTTGGTGTAGTGGTAGCAGTGACACTGTCTATCAATGATTACATTCAGAAATGTTGTTCAGTCACAAGGACAGAAGACATAACAGCTTTAATATGCAGTTCAAACTGTATCCCAAAAACTGCATACCTGAACACAAGAATTCTTCCTCAAATTTACAAAAACCCATGGAAGTAAGCTGGATTTCAGACAAGCAGGGTGTTTAAAATACTGCAGAAAAGATAAAAAAAATCATACTGTAAAATACTACTGTAAATTTCTGATATCCCATTGTTGTTGAAAATGAAGCAGTGCCCTGTTGTCGAAAAATATAAGCTAGGATAACATGTAGTATCATGTTTAAAAAGAAACATTTACTTTTATTTAAGTAATTTTTTGCCTACATAGCAAGGTTATTATAGTTAATGAAAACTAAAATCAAAACTGAAACTATTTAAAGAAAACATTTTCATAAACTGAAATAAAATAATGAACAAAATCAAAATGAAAAACTAAAACTAAATGAACCTATTAAAGTAGCTGGAAAGACTAACTGAAAAAAAGTAATAATTTACTAAAAATATTTGTAGTTTTCTTTTTTGAATGAATATTCATGCCATTAGTCTTTAACTCTTGTAACTTTTAACTCTAAAACAGAAAGACATCCACCACGATCATTCATCCAACGCATGGCGGCTGGTGACAGAGGGCAGGTGTTCACACAGCATTTGCGGTGACAGAGCAAGCTGAATACAGGCGTGTAAAGTGTGTGAAATAGAAAGTGATTTACTGTGTGGCCTTTCTTTGCGCTTGTTGTATATCAAGATGTAATTCAAATGCCTGAACCTTTACCACATGACAGAAAAATCACAAGTGAGTAATGTTTCAGTTTATTTCTCAGGTGCCTGCTTTTTGTTGACAGTAATTCACCTGCCACTTTGCACAGGAGAAATCGTTTTTACTTTCTCGTATACAAAGTAAAGATAAAGTATAGTAATCATGAAAAATTCAACTTCGAGATTTTGATGAATCTTGATGTTTTAGACCTCCCCAAGTCCGAAAATAGTTTTTTGGAATTATGTCCTAGTGTGTGTCTGTGTGTATGTAAACACGATAACTCAAAAACACAACAAGATAGATGGATGAAATTTGGCATGTGGTTGATATACCAAAATTGTAGTTCTTTATTAACTTTTGGGCCAAACCCATCAAACAGGAGTGGTACTTTACCTGAACACATATTCGATTTTTTTTTTTATTCATGAAGCTGGGCGGCACGGTGGCGCAATGGGTAGTGCTGCTGCCTCGCAGTTGGGAGATCTGGGGACCTGGGTTCGCTTCCCAGATCCTCCCTGCGTGGAGTTTGCATGTTCTCCCCTTGTCTGTGTGGGTTTCCTCCCACCATCCAAAGACATGCTGGTGAGGTGGATTGGCGATTCTAAATTGACCCTAGTGTGGGTGTATTTGTGTGTGTCCTGCAGTGGGTTGGCACCCTGCCTGGGATTGGTTCCTGCCCTGTGTTGGCTGGGATTGGCTCCAGCAGACCCCCGTGACCCTGTGTTCGGATTCAGCGGGTTGGAAATTGGATGGATGGATGGATGGTTGTTTAATATAAAAATATAACTATTGTCTTGTGGTTTACTCCTTAAATATCCATCCCCATATCTGAGTACATAAGAAAGTCTAGGGGAGACCACTCCCAATTTTTGAAAATAAAACGACACTGATCAAGAGACTGACTAGGTCATCATACAAGATCAGCATATTGTTACAGACCAATCACTTTTACTTTAAAAACATCGTTTAACAACGAAGTGATACAAATTTTGTAAAATTCCTGAGTTGGCAACGTCTCTACTGAACTACAGGTAGGTAGGCAAAGAGAGTCTGCCAAGTGAAAAATGAAACATACTAATATGTTTTTGTATTTATTCTATATTTATTAATTTATCTTTATACTTCATATTCACAGCTCAAAATAATTGATATTGTGAAAATAGTCCAGTAGCAGAATATTTTAAAATATTTTATCCTAATTTTTTCCAATGTTTTTCTCTCTCTCAAAAATGGATAGGTGAAATATCATATTCTTTTTGTTCTTAACATCAGCCATATCATACATATTGCATAACAGGGATTTTTCCTGCCTTGCATCCAAACCTGCCTGGGATAGGCTCCAGGTTTCCTGTAATCCTACTCTGGATAAACAGGTTTATATAATGTATTTATTGTTTCTAATCTCAGATGCTGTCTCTGTCATTTTGTGTCTGTCCATACACCTATTATCTGCTTTTACTCTGCTCATTAAAGGTTTACCATTCTTAGGCTATTGAAGTCTCACCACCCATAACCTTCACACTACATGCTTAATTTTCTTTGTTTCCCTCAGTACAGCTAGGTGGGGTCTGCACACTGATTCAAGCCTAAGAGTCTTGTTCTTCCTAATCCCCCATGATTTTCATGATCATACCTGTCAGAACACAGTAGAATCTGTTTTGTAATTTTTTATATCTTTTCATGCCTGCAGGTGGCAAAATTCTGTCTATAAATTTTCTGTGCCTAAGATGGAATCAGAAATCTATATGGCTGGTAGAAAATAACAAAGCACATTATGGGAGATTTTTGAATGCAATATTGAAGGCATTCATTATAAGCACATTGTGTTGAGCAGGATATGTTGTGTGCTGTAGACATTTTGAGTAAAAAACCCTCAGTCGTTAAAATTCACCTAAATTTCATTACAACTTGTCCCATTCTGAGCAATCAAAGGAAAAGAAAAAAAGTGCCAACAGTCAGCACAGATTTGTTCAGCACAAATGACATAGAAAATATTTTTTAAATTGTGTAAAATTATTCATATTTAGTATCTGGTTTTAATTATGCTGTTTTTTATCAGACAAAAACAAAACCAGATAGAAAACCATGTAGCGTAGTAAGCTTCCACTAACATTAAACAAATATCCATATCCGTTAAGTGTACAGTTCTGTCTGATCATGACACAAAACTAAACTCCGTAGGAGCCCCAGCCATAATTACTAAAAATAAAACTGAAACTAATAAATATAAAAATAAAATAGAAGTGTATTTGTGATATAAAAACTAAATCAAAACTAAAAATACATGATGAAGGAAAACTAAGACTAAACTGAATTTTCAAGTAAGGTCAGAAAAAATATAGAAATAAAAACTAAAGGCAAAACTATAATAATCTTACTACGTAGTAATACTGTTTGATGAGATTTTCCCCTCTTTTCCACTTCTGACTATACACTGTATAACTTGGATTTATAATCTGATAGTTATATCTGATAAATACACTAATTGTATATTCTGTAGATATGCATTTTACATGTGTTGGAGCCACAATTGTTGACAACCAGTTGTGAGAATAGCAGATCTCAGTTATCACAGGGTCATTAGCATATGCACCATCAGATTCAGGGACAGTTTTTACCCACAGATTGGAAGACTTCTCAGTAGCCACCCTTTTTGACAACTGAATTGAGTGTTCTTGTATATACCACTTAATATTTTGTGTTGAATTCACTTTCTGTTGTTGGTAATGAACTACAATCACTAGTCTGAGGGGATGAAGCGTGCAAGTAAGAATTTTGTAATGCTGACATGGCAGTAAATTTGAAATTTAACTTGATAGCTGATATGTTTTCAAAATATCATTCTCTCATTTACAAATACTATCAATGTGCAACACTACCTCTCCACAAGTAAGGTCCTCATTACATCTCAGTTCAATGACTGCAGTGTATTTTTAATTGTATTTACAGTAAGTACAAACTGTCAATGGATTACTTGTTTATATTTTTTGTGTAATATAATCTTCACTAACTTCTCAATGTAAATTTTAGGTCTATTGCTTTATTGCTTAGTACCAATGTCACACATCACTCTTGGTAAAGCTGAATCACTTTTGTTCTTCTTACTCACTGAAACTCCACAGCTAAGTCTGCCCACAAATCTTTATTTACTAAAAATTAAAAATAGCACTTGGAATATTTTTTTTTATTTTTTTACCTTTATTTAACTGCCTATTTTTGCAAACTCCATGCTGACATGTGCAATGACCGACTACAGGCAGCAATTCACGAACAAGGGGGATTTTCCTATTGTGTGTTACTTCCTAATAATTTTTTTTTTGAAGGCACAATGCAAGCTGAAGTAAAAGATGCCCAGTTGTTTTGAAGTGTATATTGTAACTTTACTGTATTTTATGTTTTGGTAATTATTGAGAGATGTTATTGTTCAACTTAGTCTACAAATAAGGAGACAAACAATATGGCCTTTGTTTTGCAAATGTGGACCTCAAGTTCAGTGTCTAAAGTATATTATTTTCTATTGTAGTAATTATATGCCTGCTTTAGCTTTATGCGATAAATGCAAATTTCATGACTATGGCTTTTGTGTTTTTTAAATGTCATATTGCAGACTATGCAAAGTATTGCATTTCCTGATAATATGATACATGTTATTCTTGTAAGGTACACATATAATCATTTCATAGTTTTGTTTTAGAAATAAGCAAATTAATCTACTAGTAAAAAAAGAAATATATTATTATGAAACTTTTTCAACTTGTAGCATGAAATTTTGTGACGGGCAGAAAGGTAGCTGTGCTAATTGTTTCTGCACCAATAACCTTATACAGTAATTATTGGTCACTAAAATAATGATTCATAATAAATGGAAGCAAATGAAGCACTGCTACTGGTGTTGTGTAATTATTAAAAAAGCATAATGTGATTCAATATAAACACAACAAGCTCTGAAAGAAAAAAAAATTCTGGCTTAATGAATGGCCTTTATCTTTGTTACTGATGGTAGTAATTGCATGTAGAAATAGCACTCTTTGCATTTTCATTTTTGCCAAAGACCACTAAACCAGTACTATTAACTGCTGTGCTGTCATATCTGAATGCAACAAGTTTAAGATTATAAAATTCTCCTATTTCATCAAGTTGGAAAATGACTTCCCAAAACATAAACATCTACATAATGTGCTTGCCTTGCAAAAAATGGTGAGGAATTAATCCTAACCTAAAATTCCACTCCATGACAGTTGCAACAATATAAATATGGAGCAACATTTCCATTTAATTTAGTTACACTGACATGATATTGTTTCTTTATATGTCATATTTTGCTGTGACTCTTTAATAACTGAGTGAATTACCATTTTAGCTCAGGTTACTGCCTGGTTAAAGACAAGGCAGACAATATGAATCAGGTTAGAACAGTTGGAACTTCCTATAACTCATTCATAGTTTTCTGTTTACCCACCTCCTGCGAAAATGGCAATAATAATTAAGAGCTCCACAGCAAAAAATTACTTTGTTTTTTAAATGTTTGAGTAATTTTTTTCAAAAAGAATTATATAGAAATCATTGGAGCTATGGCTTACTCTGAAGTCTCATTTTACTTTCTTCACTCTCACCTTTCTTTTTGGAAATGACACCACTACTTGCCGTGGTGACTTCACAATCAAAGTTTCCCAGCCCACCCCAACTGACATTATGCTTTTAAATATTTAATAATGCACATGTCACATTTTTGTCCTTCCTTGACTTTTACTAAATTGTTTCACTTCAAATGGGCATGTTGTTGCAATTGTGGACGCTGAAGTCGATAACAACGAGAAACAAAAACACCAATATAAAATAAAAATCAATTTCTTTATTCTTGGTGAGAGGAGGCTACAGACCGTCAGCCTGCCAGCAGCCTGCCTGTAGCCTGCAGCCTAACGTGGGGCCTCCCTCTATATACCTTCTTCATGTATTAAACAAAACAAAATATACATGGCAGTTCATTTTGAGGTTATACATAAATTATAATAGCTTACTACTCCCTGAATTGGAATATGTACATTGCTTCTTTCAGATAAAGAGGTTATCAGAGCACTCACAGTTTTAAGAAATAGGCTCAAATAAGTTTAAGCAGGAATTCAGAAACTATCATATTGAATTATAATATCACAGGGTGTTCTATTAGTATCAAGAGGTCAGCATTTTCTCATAAAAGAATGCAAGCCAGTCTTATATTCTGTGCATAAACTTAATTTCTTTTCTACCTAAATGAAGATCAAATCATATAGAAGTAAAAAATCATATAGCTCTCTGCAGCATGATTAATACAAAATAGTCACTGGTATTTGTGAGTTAAATACTTATAATCATCTGTGGTGGGCTGGCGCCCTGTTCGGGGTTTGTTTCCTGACTTGCACCCTGTGTTGGCTGGGATTGGCTCCAGCAGACCCCCGTGACCCTGTAGTTAGGATATAGCGGGTTGGATAATGGATGGATGGATGGATACTTATAATCATTACAGTTAATAATGTTTTCTCTTTCTCACAATTCTGATTTCCTATTCAGAAAACTTGATTGATGATATTTTTGTTTACCACAATGCATCTTGATATTGGTACCCAGGTGTAAATTGCTATTTCTTTCTTTCCGGCTTGCGGTCAAGCCTTTGCATATCCTTTTTTGCCACAACAAATCCTCTTCTGTCACAATTATTGACATTGCTGAATGTTGTTTCCGAAATGTGAACTGCTCTCTGTCTTTAGCAGACAAGTGTAAAATAATCAATTAGAAAAAGTCATACTTATAATCACTCACTTTTAATTTCACTATGTACGATGAAGAAAAAAAATAAAGCTGAAAACTGCCGTTGCTCCAGTTATTACAGTTAAAATGACTATAAACTCACTTGAAATGGCATTGCAAAGTTTTTACATACCGTTGAAAATGAGGTACACAGCCAGCATGCATTTTATGTGGGGAAGGGAGAACATGCGAAGTGGGACATAGCAATGTTTTCAAAAATTGCAGACTAACAATGAATGCAAATTCAAGAATAAATGGTGTCTTTTTTTGTGAAAATGGTTGGACCAATGTTACTTGGCCATAAATGAGGTACCTTTTAGGATGAATTCAGTACAGCTATATTGAAATGAGCATTTTTTCAATTATATACTCACACAATCACATGTATTAAATCAAATATATGTGTTTGTTGGCCGATGCATACATACGCAAAGATATGTGGGGCGGAACACTATTGGTTTATGAGTATTTACTATTAATTTACATGATTGGTTTGTGTGTGTACAATACTAATTTCATTCATGTAAACTATATAGGTTTGTGTCCATATGCTATCAGTTTGTGTGTGGGATAAATCGTTTTGTATGTATACTACTGCTTTGCACATGTACAAGTGCAAATATTTTGATTTGCACTTTTATGTCACTAGTTTAGGTGTGTTTGTTACATGTTTGTGAGTGAACTACATTTGAGCTCATATGCACTTTTATGTCACTAGTTTAGGTGTGTTTGTTACATGTTTCTGAGTGAACTACATTTGAGCTCATATGCTATCGGTTTGCATGTGAACTATACTGACTTACATTCATATACCACTGTTCTGGCAATTGTCAAATGTTTTGTGAATGCACTGTATTTGTTTCATGCAAATATTATGCTGAGTTCATGAGGGTAATATATTGGTTTTGTGTATGAACTCTATTGGTTTTATGTGTGCACTTGACTAATTACATTTGTTTTTTGTGTTTACCATGGCGGTTTTGTGAGAATAACATGCTGATTTTATGTGTGTACTATATTGGTTTGGCATACATAACAAATACCGGTTTTATGTACACACTCTCTCGTGGCTTTCTGTGTCACTTTTATTGGATCATCAACAGCAATGTTGGGGGAAGAAAAAGGAACTCAAGATCTGATAATCATTTCAAGAGCGTGAACAGGTGCAGATCAATCTAGTGCATACATAAAACCAATAAAGTTAATGTGCGAAACTGAAATATTACCTACATAAAACCATTATAAGATGCGCATGAAACCAAAATAGTGTATACACAATCGTTGCTAGACCAGAAGTATATGAACACAAGCCAATATAGTTCATATGCACACATTCGAGCGCAAACTGATCCAGTTCACTGCACCTGAACCAGTGATATACAAGTGCAAATTATTACAGTTCATACGTGAACCAGTATCATACATATATAAAGCAATGTGGGTCGCACGCAAACCTATACGGACATTAACCAACATAGTTCATATGAATAAAACCAGTATTGTGCGCACACCAATCAATGAAGTAAACATGCTAACCAATAGTTTTCTCATGAAAACCAATAGATTATGCACATACAGTCATATGAAAAAGTTTGGGAACCCCTGTCAGCCTACATAATCATTTACTTTCAACAAAAAAGATAACAGAGGTATGTATTTCATTTCCTAGGAACATCTGAATACTGGGGTGTTTTCCAAGCAAAGATTTTTAGTGAAGCAGTATTTAGTTGTATGAAATTAAATCAAATGTGAAAAACTAGCTGTGCAAAACTTTGGGTACCCTTGTAATTTTGCTGATTTGAATGCATGTAACTGCTCAATTCTGATTACTTGCAACACCAAATTGGTTGGATTAGCTCGTTAAGCGTTGATCTTCAGAGACGGGTGTGGCCAATCATGAGAAAAGGTATTTAAGGTGATCAGTTGCAAGTTGTGCTTCCCTTTGACTTTCCTCTGAAGAGTGACAGCATGGGATTCTCAAAGCAACTCTCAAAAGATCTGAAAACAAAGATTGTTCAGTATCGTGGTTTAGGGGAAGGCTACAAAAAGCTATCTCAGAGGTTAAAACTGTCAGTTTCAACAGTAAGGAAAGTAATCAGGAAATGCAAGGCCACAAGTACAGCTGCTGTTAAACCCAGGTCTGGCAGGCCAAGAAAAATACAGGAGCGGCATATGTGCAGGATTGTGAGAATGGTTACAGACAACCCACAGGTCACCTCCAAAGACCTGCAAGAACATCTTTATGCAGATGGTGCATCTGTGCATCGTTCTACAATTCTGTGCAATTTGCACAAAGAACATCTGTATGGCAGGGTGATGAGAAAGAAGCCCTTTCTGCACTCACGCCACAAACAGAGTCGCTTGTTGTATGCAAATGCTCATTTAGACAAGCCAGATTCATTTTGGAACAAAGTGCTTTGGACTGATGAGACAAAAATTTAGTTATTTGGTCAGAACAAAAAGCGCTTTGCATGGTAGAAGAAGAACACCGCATTCCAAGAAAAACACCTGCTATCTACTGTCAAATTTGGTGAAGGTTCCATCATGCTGTGTGGCTAGTTCATGGACTTGGGCCCTTGTTAAAGTCAAGGGTTGGATGAATTCAACCCAATATCAACAAATTCTTCATGATAATGTTCAAGCATCAGTCACAAAGTTGAAGTTACGTAGGGGTTGGATATTCCAACAAGACAATGACCCAAAACACAGTTCGAAAATCTACAAAGGCATTCATGCAGAGGGAGAAGTACAATGTTCTGGAATGGCTGTCACAGTCCCTTGACTTGAATATCATCGAAAATCTATGGGATGATTTGAAGCAGGCTGTCCATGCTCAGCAGCCATCAAATTTAACTGAACTGGAGAGATTTTGTATGGAAGAATGGTCAAAAATACCTCCATCCAGAATCCAGACACTCATCAAAGGCTATAGGAGGCGTCTAGAGACTGTTATATTTGCAAAAGGAGGCTCAACTAAGTATTGATGTAATATCTCTGTTGGGGTGTCCAAATTTATGCACCTGTCTAATTTTGCTATGATGTATATTGCACATTTTCTGTTAATCCAATAAACTTAATGTCAATGCTGAAATACTACAGTTTCCATAATGCATGTCATATATTAAAAGGATGTTGCTACTTTGAAAGGTCAGCCAATGATAAACAAAAATCCAAAGAAGTAAGAGGGGTTCCCTTTTTAATATGACTGTAAATATATGATTTATTGCTTGTTTGGCCCCTCATACAAAGACAATCGACAAGTTTATTCTTATATTTTTATATTCGTACATCTTCAGATCTGTGGTTTCTGTGAAAACATTGCAAGTGAGCTGCATTCAATTGAAGATCGTTCCATCCACAATGTGCCATCTTGCATGTTCTCCTTTACTCGTGTTAAACAGATATAGGCTGTGCGCTTTGCATACTGACAGCTTTGTTGGTATATCAGATGCTTGGCACATGTTGTGCAGAATTGCATGATACATTAAAAGTATGGGCAGACTTACTTGTTGATGAGCAGTTGTTGAAATGTTGATGAGTTTTCATGCAATGAAAGTGAAACAAACCCAACTGTCTGAAATCAGATTTTTGCTGTTAATGTAAATAACAAATATATACAGTATGTATATATGTGTAAAGTGATAAGATGTTTTTCCATTCGGCGTCTCTACACAGGTGTAATGTTGTCTGGTGCCCACAATGCCTAATAAACAAAGGCAAGTGGCTAGTGTATGATCATAAACTGTGCATCGTACGTTCATGTGTCTGTGCATCTGTGTGTCATGTCATCTGATGTCCACAACAGTGTTGGAATATTCAACAGCCAACCATGAAAGGCAACAAAAAGAAAAATGGGTAAAGATGTACATGATGAAAATGCGTAAATGCCCAATGCAAATGATCGAAACAGACAGTGGACTTACAATTATACTATTAAGTATGATTTAATAAATAACCATTTCACTATGCTAGTACTAGATGGAGCTGGACAGTTTAACATCTGTGGCAGAGCGAAGGGCGCTCAGCAGGCTCCTATCAATTATGGAGAATCCACTGCATCCACTAAATAGTATCATCTCCAGACAGAAGAGCAGCTTCAGCGACAGACTACTGTCACTGTCCTGCTCCACTGACAGATTGAGGAGATCGTTTCTCCCCCAAACTATGCGACTCTTTAATTCCACCCGGGGGGGGGTAAACATTAACATTCAACATTATACATAGTTATTGTCTGTTTTTCACCTGCATTATTATCATTCTTAATTTAATATTATTTATTGTATCAGTGTGCTGCTGCTGAAGAATGTGAATTTCCCATTGGGATTAATAAAGTATCTATCTATCTATCTATCTATCTATCTATCTATCTATCTATCTATCTATCTATCTATCTATCTATCTATCTATCTATCTATCTATCTAGATGCTATTTCCAATATGAAGAAAGCTCACACTAGATTTCCAGGGAAACAGTGTGAACTGTAAACAAAATGAGACAGGAACTGCCAGCCTACTGTAAAAGCACACAAAAGATAGTCAAGGAGACAGACATATACTGATAACATGCAGAAGTAGTACAAAACTGAACCACTTAGACCTGGAATCAGCCTGGTTACTCCTTTCTGGACTTTTTCTGACGCTTCTATGTCTTTTTTGCAGTCTGGAGACCAAATCTGCACAAAATACTCCAGATGAGGTCTCTCTTCTCCCCACATTTGCCTAAGTTAGGGTTTTCAGGTCTCGGAAGCCAAAAATATGGGGGAACCCACACAACTTTAGGTTTTGCATAATTAGACATCAACTTGAGTCTTTAATCTTGGTATATCATAAGTGGGGATTTTCTTGTTAAAAAAGGAAGTAATTTCAAAACATAATAAGTAATTCTTATGAACACAATATAAGATTAGAGATCTTTATTGTTTCATAAACTGCAAGAGTACAGAGAAATTCTTGTGCCATAGTTGCTATGATGTATAAATAAATACAGTAAATAAGATAAGAGTTAAAAAAAAAAGTAATATACGGTACATAAACAAGCTGGTGGTACAGAACACAGTGCATGGCAGTGAGAATGCAGAAAAAACATTATTAACTGTAATGATTATAAGTATCCATCTATCCATCCATTGTCCAACCTGCTGTGTCCTGACTGCAGGGTTGCGGGGGTCTGCTGGAGCCGGTCCCGGCTGGCGCAGGGCGTGGGCGGGAAGCAGACCCTGGGCAGGGAGCCAGCCCACCGCAGATGATTATAAGTATTTAACTCACAAAATACCAATGACTGTATTTTGTATTAATCATGCTGCAGAGAACTATATGATTATATACTTCTATGTGATTTGATCTGCATTTAGGTAGGAAAGGAATTATGTTTATGCACAGAATATGAGACTGATTTAATTCTTCTATGTGAAAATGCTAACCTTTTGATATTAACAGAACACCCTATGATATTATAAATCAATGTGATCTTTCTTTACTCTTGTTTAATATTATAAGAAAACAGATTACTTGTGAGTTAATGAATAGGGATTATTAATCTAGTCAAAGAGATGTGATCTGGTGAAGATGTTGAAATTGTAGGAATGAGGTCTGTTTATAACCAATGCAATGAACTTTAAGAAAACTCCTTAAAATGGGTTTGTGTGGGTACTTAGAAGATTACATTCTTTAGATAATGTCCACTCCTGGTACTGCTTTGTTCTTCTCCACTCGTATGTCATAAATCAAGATGTTCCCTAATCTATGTGTGACCTCAGGGTGAACTGTTATGTTTTTTTTTCTGTTCTGTCTTTGGCTAATGAACAAGCTAGGTGATAAAAGGGTGAACAGTTTTTTCTTTCTCCAGTCTGCCCGCATTCTCCAACAGGGCAGTCTCACAGTTTTTTTACTCACCAAGAATAAAAGAATAAATAATAAAGAAATTACTTTTAATTTTAAATTGGTGTTTATCCCGTCGTTTTCCGACTTCAGCGCTCACAGCAGGTAGGATCAGGTTACTGACAGTTCTGTGGCCTGGGGGAAGAAGCTGTTCCTGAAGCGAATAGAGCGAGTGGTGTGGCTCCACTTGTGCTTTCTAGAAGACAGAAGTGAAAACAGGATGAGGAGGATGGCTGTCACCAGGGATGATAGATTTAGCTTTCCTCAGACATTTGGTTGAATAGATGGTATGAAGTTTCAGCCCCAATGATTTTAGAAGCTGTACAAGCCTAGCAAGTCAGGTTTTCAAACCACACTGTGATACATCCGATCATTATACTTTCAGTAGTACAATGATAAAAGTTCACTAATGTTTTGGTTCCCATCCCATAGCTCTTTATCCCCCTTCAGAAAAAGAGGCTTTGCTGAGAATTTTTGAGTAGGCAGATGATGTTGATTAACAACGAAAGGCAGTTGGTGATCTGGACACCCAGAAACCTGAAACTGCTGTCTGGACATGAGAGCCATTGTGGCATGAAGCATGACTGACTCTGTCCTTTCTTTAATCAACATCGACCTCCTTTGTTTTGCTGACATTCTGGGAGGGGTTGTTGTTATGATACCATACAGTCAGTATTTTTACCTCTCTCTTGTAGGTAGCCTCATCATTGTCACTGATGAAGCCCCAGTGGTCCCATCTGCAAACTTGATGATGCTGTTGTCCTCGTGCTTTGCTGCACAGTCATAGGTCAATAGACTGTATAGCAGTGCTGATTCAGCAGCCTTGCAGAAGACCAATATTGGTGAACAGCATGGAGGAGTTGTTTTTTCAATTCCCTACAGAATGGTGCTTAGTTTTCAGGAAATCAAACACCTTGTTACAGAGTAATGCCTCTGAGCAATTGCACCAGGCTGGAGGGCACAATGGTGTTGAAGGCAGAACTATAGTCAATGAACAGTATCCTGGCATGTGTTTTTTCTTTCCAGATGTCCCAGAGCAGTGTGCAGGATAAAAGGAGATGACAACATCCACATGTCTGTTATGGTAATATGTAGATTTCAGCAGATCCAGGGTAGCAAGGATGTTGTAGTTAATGTGAATCATGACCAGTTTCTCCAGACACTTTTTCACCATGGAGGTTAACATGATGGTTCGATAGTCACTAAGCCAGGAAACAGCAGATTTCAATTGGCATCAGGGATAATTGTGGTTTACTTAAAACACTGCTGCACTGTACATAAAGAAGGGGACAAGCTGAAGATGTCAGTGTATACCCGTGAGAGCTGGGTGATGCATACCTTGAGTGCATGGGACAGGCTGATGTCTGGGACAGTATCTTTGCAGTGTTTAAACTGCCCTGGAAGTCTGAGCTGCAAGGCTCAAAATGAACAAAGAAGACATTCAGCTCATTAGGGAGTAAGATGGAGATAACCTGGGCATAGCTGGCAAGGTTTTGTAGGCTGTGACTCCCTTCAAACATTTCCAGGTTCAATGCAGATATATTATCCCCCTTCACAGCCCTTTATAAAGGGGTAAAAATAAGGGGGAAAGGGATCGGTATATTTTTCAACCTTGTTATGCAAGTTATTGAGGTTGTTAACACATCAACTAATGCTTGTTAGAAAATGTTACCAACTTTACAGTATATTGGCTTATTAACACATGGACACTGTATAATATATTTTTAACTCACCTATAATGGGAACAGTGATGCACTCAGTGGGATCAGTGATGCTGCAATTTGGACTGAAGGATTGCTTGCAGTTCAGGAATAAGTTGGGTGGTCGAAATGTGAAAGACATCACAGAGATGGCTGTCAGTCACTTTGGTTCTCAATCTGCTTTTGTTCAGTTTTAACAGAGAAAATGTTTGCTCACATATATATGTTGAGCCAAACAGACTGATTATTCTTTTTGTATGGTGTCTCATCCGAGGAAACATGGCCTTTTCCAGGCTCTGGTAGAAGTCGGGTAGGGAGAGAAGCTGATGTTGATTCTTTAGAGAATCATCATACTGCATTTCAATAAATTCTAACTGAAGACTCTTTTTCAATTCTTCTGCATCCATCAGGAATGGAGTTGATTTCTTTCTCAATGACAGAAAAATCTTGGAAGCGCTGACTGAATTCTGTCATGAGAGCTGTAATCACTGACACATATTTCCCCTTTTTAGCAGAAAGCTTGGCCTCTGGAAAAGCATGCTTTCATGTGCACGTAAAGTTGTGGCACAAGCTGGTCTTTGCCTTGTAGGCTTTTGTTCAGTGTGTTCAGATGTTCAGTAAGATCAACTAAAAAAGCTAGGTTTGCCAACCATAGTGGGTTACTAAGCTCATGAAGAGGTCAGCTCTTCACTTTCAAAAATTGGTCATATAAAACAAAACCTTTCCAGCATGGAGCCGCGGCTTAGCCAGCGCACATCAGAATGGTAGAGGAGGTCCCGATATTCAGCATAAACATCAGATAGGAAAGCTTGAAATTCTCTGTGGTAGAGCCCTCGTGCTCAAATTATGCTGACAGTTATCACAACAGTGTTCATCACATCGCCAAGCTGGACTGTATTGACACATAGGGCTTCTTGGTGGATGATATAGTGCATTTTAACAGCCAAACCTCCTCCTGTTACTTGATGTTTTAAGTTAGCTAACAAATCTTCAATTCACCACACAATGTTGTTGAATTCCTGCATTTTCTCTGGGCACATTATTCCTGCGACTTTAGTGAGGCACTATTTTATGAAGTCACCATCTGAGAAAGGTTTCCCGTGTCGGGCAATGCGTTGCGCTACCTTGTAACTGACTAATGTGGCATTTTCTTGTGTTTTGTTAGCACAGAAAAAATAATGTTGTTGAGCTGGCAGAGTAGCTGCCATTTGCTTAACTTTCTGTTCTCACGTGGCACTAGTGTAGGACGTGTTGGTCGGATGTCTGGTTTTGTAGTGTTGTCGTACATTATACTCTTTCATCACTACAATAGTTTCATTGCAAATCAAACAGACACACTTCCCCTTGACTTCTAGGAAGAAATATTCCCACCATGTCTGCAATTTTCTGCACTCACTTGCTATTTTGGATTTCTTTGGTTCTGCCAATTTTGGTCACCCATAGCAAAATTTTTCTTTGGTTGCACTTGTTTTGTGAAGACACTGCCTTGACACTAAAATCCCTGAAGCCCACAAAAAAAGTTGTAATTCCGGTCCACCTTAAATTTCTTCACACATCTCCATTAGCGTCTTTTGTTTTGCAAGTGTGTCAAACAGCACAAGCAGCCTGCTATCCCATCCCCCAAACTGCCACAGCTCAAGTCAGACAAAAAGTTCTACCAGCTCAAGTCTCCTTATCTAGGTGTGAGGAGCCTGAAATTGTATAGGGTAGATAATATTTCATTATTTGGAACACATGCATTTCATGTGTGTTCCATGTCTACAACGGTCTGGGTAAACATAGGATGACAGGAAATGTGAGTCAAGAAATGTCTAACACAATAGCTAAAACAGAAACTTTTTTCATGTTATAGTACTAATGACAAACTTTTGACATGAATAATGTGTGAAGACCGAAGTCTAAATATCAAATACACACTTTCACAAAAGGTAAAAGTATAACAAAAAAAGTGTGTTTTTGTTCAAGAGTATAATTATACTCTTATTATATAATATGAATTTCCCCTTGGGATTAATAAAGTATCTATCTATCTATCTATCTATCTATCTATCTATCTATCTATCTATCTATCTATCTATCTATCTATCTATCTATCTATCTATCTATCTATCTATCTGTAACTGAAGAAAAAGAAATCGGGTTGGGGTAGGACATTGACATGATTGCTTGGGTGGTACAGTGGTAAGAATTGCTGACTCATAATCAAGAGGTTGTGGGATCAAATCTGGGCCCTTCTTAGAACTACTCTTTTGAGTAGTGAGCTGCTCTTATTGTTACTATTATAGAATAAAAACACACATTTGATTTGAGTCTGTAATAGCCGGTGTAAATTTATGGTACTTGTAAAGGTTAGGTTTTTTTTTTATTACTCAGTTTTATTCTCTCAGTCACATTCACGCTCCCCCCGATCTGACAATGTTACTTTTCAAATAAAGACGTGGTATAACAGAGGTGAACTCAGATGAGGATGAGGGGTCTACATCAGAGAAAGAGAATAGAAGCCCTCCCTGCAAGAAACGTCCAGTCACATATAGGAACAACGCAGCTGCACCAGGCATAAAGGCAAAAGATGGCACCATTTGGCTGCAGCAAGAGGCTGGGCGTCATCCTGCCAGTGAATCTGCCACACACATGTCCTTCAACATAACATCAGGGCGTACAAAGCTTGCCAAGGTATCGTGCAAAGTTCTATTTGTGATTATGTTTTTTGATGGTCTTTATATTAAAAAAAACATTTATGTTACTGTTTCCTTAAGAGGCATTAGCTCTCCGGAAATGTGTTCTTTTCAATTGCGGCGTTTTAATTAACCTGAATTTAAATAATTATAAATAAAAAAGGTATTATCCCCCTCCAGCATGCAATAAGACGGTTACAAGATTTACACAAGAAGTAAAAAGGATAATCTAGCTCTTTATTGATGGGTTCACGCGGTATTACAAACGGGAAGCTTATGACAGACATATCAAGCATGTGGGTATCTTGACCTAACGCAGTCTGCCATCTTTCGTCGCCACGCTGAAAGGATTTTAACCGGACAGAAGACATAATCTTCTGCTCGGCCTCGGACGGAAGACAATCTTCTGCCGAGAAGCTTCAAAGTGTTGGCCGTAGGTCCATCCTTATATTCTGGTCGCTCCATGTGCAGGCTGTTGGCTCCAGATCCAAATAAGGACAGGAAAGGGGTCAAATCCCACCTGCAAAAATACAGGAATAGCACAATGTCTACATACAGTTCTCATCCTCCCAACAAGGAACGAGGATGGTGTACTGACAGAAGACAGAAATATACTAGTCTATCTTTAGGCTGACTATTCAATTGTCCAGTTGTCTGTGGCTCTCTAGCCCTGTGCTTGGCTTGGCAATTCTAAATGCTGATGCTGTGCCCATGTGTACCACATTTGGTCTGCCTCTGTGAATGAGTCCATAACAGTGGGCACAGAGAACAGTGACATTAAACTTAATAAAAACACATAGTATAACAGTTACTTATATAAAAGCCACATCAAACGTTGTTTACCTATATTTATTTACTTATCTTCCTACAGTGTAAAGTCACAAGTAGACTGCAATGCTTCCTGTGTTTGTAGACAGAAATTGGAGTGCTCAAACAAAACCTACATTGGTTAACTGTTAATACAAAACTAAGAAAGGCATTGATGTCATACTTGCAAATGTTCTTCTTTTATTACTACTTTACCTGCACCACATGGCAGTTATTGCTGCAATTACATGTAAAACCTTTGCTAATTCTTGATCACTACATCAGTTGAAAAATATAAAAGCTTGAAGCTGTACTTCATAGAGTCAGTTACTGTATCTAAATAAAGCAATCAAACCCAGAATTGGTCAATATTTAAAAAATGAAACTTGTAGCAGCAAAATTTTGAACTTGTAGATTTCTTTTTAACACTCTGTGGAAAGACAAAAGAGAGAATTTTAGTAGATCATTAGAGATTTAATAAAGGTAAGCCATTAATTATACAGCATATTGTGTACCAAAGTCAAACCCTGCAATATAATGAGGTCAATATTGGTAAGAATGACTACAGCAATTAAATAAGCTTTTGGATGAGCAGTGCTACCTATTTTTTTATATTATTAGTTTTTTAACAATTTATTAAAAAAAGGAAATCATGTTGATTTAATTTATGTCTTAGATTTTATTAAGCTGAGAAATTATGTACAGTATTTTAAACAACTTTTTATTTTGCAAGCACATTTGTACACAGCTGGAGCCTCATGTATAAACGGTGCGTACGCACAGAAATGTTGCGTACGAATGTTTCCACACTCAAATCGCGATGTATAAAACCTAAACTTGGCATAAAGCCACGCACATTTCCACGGTAACTCATACCCTGGCGTACACAATTTCTCCGCTTGGTTTTGCAGACTGGCGGCACCCAGCGTCAAAGCAGTGTTACTGTTCCTGTGTGGTCACCCTTTCTTTCTTAGATCCACATTCCTGACGCGGCTTTATAAATAAAACTGAAACTAACTGCATATTGTTTATTAGTGTAATGCATCTGATTGTAATTAACCTGCAGCAATATAATGGTCCAGAGAATAGCCATAGTATTCCAAATACCATAACTGCTTTAGCGCTGTTACTCTCACTGCATCTTCTTCTTCTTTCAGCTGCTCCCGTTAAGGTTTGCCACAGCAGATCATCTTTTTCCATATTACTCTCACTGCACCACTCGGAGTATTTATATCACTGTATCTGAGTGGGGAATCACAGCAGCAGCTGATTGGAAAGAGAATTATCAGTATACAGCATGAAGCAGACGCTGCCTCAGCCAAGGCAAAACACTTCAGAGACTTTGCGGTTTAGAAAAAGTTTCATCCCGAGAACTATAAACGCACTCAATCAATCCATCAAGTGCTCCTTGTAGAACTGTTTGTACTTATAAGTACAATTACCTCACTGTAAACTTGCATAACAGTTATAATATTGCACAACCTGAGCCACTTTATAAAGCGCGAATTTACATATGATGACGATATCATTTTTAAGATGAAATGCAGAAAAATATGTGGATTATATTATACAGATAAAACTTTAACTTCATTTAAATAATCTGTATTGTTAATAATTAAACATGTGAGGACACGGTGCCGCAGCGCTTGCTAATTCAGGGATTGTTCCTGCATTGCGTTGTATTCTTGCTGGTGCTGACGCGACACTGGAAGGATAGACGGATATAATAATTAAACACGTACTACTAAGATATTTTAATGTTCCTTAAAAGTTTTGAAGAATTGGCGTTCTAAGCTTACAGATGGCTTCACGTCTATTACAGAGCTGATTGTGTGGCGATTGGGTATTTGGAGAAAGAAAAGTAAGGACAGGAATTGGAGGTAAGTACGTTTGAAAGAGACAGTACTTCTGTAATAAATTATTTCCTTGAAGGTCGCGCATGGCGCAGCAAGCCTCTTACGTGAGACATGAACAAGCACTGCGCCACTGTGTTCCCATGTTTAATAACATGGTTTCATTTCCTGTCATCATGAAATAGATATCATGTATACATCTCAGTATTTTAATTATTCAGAGAGCTGAAATATCACGAATGTAATGGATTCTGTGTCCTGTCGGACAAAGAGAAAGCCCGTTTAAGAAGCAGGTAGTGATTCACACACATAGAGCTCATAGAAGATCAAATATAGAACAAAGCATTTAACGTGCTACTTTAGTTACAATGGGATTTGAGAAACTAGTAAATTAAATGATTTTAAGAAGAAGTTTATGATGTTCTACTTCAATGGCAAAATAAACTATGTGATTAAAGTGGAAATTTTGAGATTAAAGTTGACATTTTGTGCTTTTTTCCCACTGTGTGCCTGTTTTTTTTTGTTTGTACCCTAATAAGCTTTCATATGACACTCAGACGGTGGGCTACGACTCGCCTTTTCACAGCGACTTTATATGTGATTTCTTTTTTATTTCTGGCACTGTGCAACTTTGTGAACTTGAGCTTTCGAGTTTCTCTGACACTCTGTCATTTGATCAACTTCCTTTTGTTGTTTATGTCACTGTTTAAACCAACAAATAGTACGTTTTTCCTTTGCCTCCACTTGGTATTCGCTGAAATTCTTAAATTTTCCCCCGTGCTTTTCCCATTGTCTTTTCACAGAAGGCTATTTATATTGATTTGCATATTCAAAGAGGCGTAATTCTGGGAGGAGTTGGGGCGGGAAAGAAGGCGCGTGCACGTGCGTTACTTTTCACGCTGATCGGGATTTATGTAGCAGAAGAACGTGGAAGTTTGCGTACGTACAGATTCCTGCATCTGGATTTTTCTGTGCGTACGCACATTCCCACTTTTGTGCTTACGCCATGTTATAGTGTGAGTTCTACACACGGCGTTATACATGAGGCCCCTGGTCCTTTTCACTTGATTTTTGAATTAAGAGTTATTATTCTTTACTTTTAATTTCTCTTCTTATAAAATTGTTTTTCATTTTTCCTTTTTTTATATATGATAGTAAAATCAATGCCTACAGTTTGCATTGGGTTCTAATAATAGTTGCCCACAGCAGATGTATAATCATTGAAACTAATAATATTAAATTGAGTAATTAACAACTTACATTTTACAAATCTAACAGCACATTGAATGCAAAATAATGTAATTACATGAGGAAAATCACACTTATTCCATTCCAGTTACTATGCTGTGTAAATTCATTATACACTGTAAGCAGATTCCTAAATATAATAAAAAAAACCAATGATTTCATTATTCTTTATTTTTAGTTACATTTATTAGTGGCACATTGCAATCATTTAGTAGTCTTATGTACTCACTTACTGTATGTCTAGACAGGATTAGCATTTAAAAAATAAGTGTCACTGTACTCATCACTTTCCTTTTTGTCTTTTTATATTCATTTTGAATTTGTTACAAATTTTTAGCTATTTTTTTCTCCTTTAGCTTACCAGTTTTTTTGTTTAGAATCAGAAATAAATGAAGTAAATTGCCAAGCAATGGACTAGATAGAAGTAATTTGGGACTTTTGAGATGTTGAATTGATTTTTTTAAAAGAGTGAAATTAATAATGATTGGTGTTCTGCACTGGTCTTAATGGTCTCTCATTTTAAAGTTTTTGTTATGTTGTTCTTTTGATAATCCAGCCACAGGGGATGCATAATCAAGGTGTTTCTTCGTGCCGGTCCCAAGCCCAGATAAATGGGGAGGGTTACATCAGGAAGGGCATCCGGTGTAAAATTTTCCCAAATCAATATGTGGACAACAATACAAATTTCCATACCGGATCGGACGAAGAAGAAGAAGGAGAAGAAGAGTTGGGAGACGTGTCTGGAGGCAGGGGGAGAGGAGGAAGGTAAAGAGAGTGGAACTAAGGGTAGGAATTTTGAATGTTGGCAGTATGACTGGTAAGGGGAGAGACATAGCTGATATGATGGACAGAAGGAAGGTTGATGTATTGTGCGTGCAAGAGATTAAATGGAAGGGGACTAAGGCCAGGTGAATCGGAGGTGGATTCAAATTGTTCTGTCATGGTGTGGATAGGAGGAGAAATGGAGTAGGGGTTATTCTGAAGGAACAGTATACCAAGAATGTTCTGGAGGTGAAAAGAGTGTCAGACAGAGTAATGATTATGAAGCTGGAAATTGGAGGTTTGATGATGAATGGTGTTAGTGCATATGCCCCACAAGTTGGGTGCGCAATGGATGAGAAAGAAGATTTTTGGAGTGAGATGGATGAAGTGATGAACAGTGTACCCAAAGGACAGAAAGTGGTGATTGGAGTGGATTTCAATGAACATGTTGGTGAAGGGAACAGAGGAGACGAGGAGGTGATGGGTAGGTATGGTGTCAAGGAGAGGAATGAAGAAGGTCAAAGTATGGTGGATTTTGCCAAAAGGATGGACATGGTTGTGCTGAATACGTATTTTAAGAAGAGGGAGGAACATAGGGTGACGTACAAGAGTGGAGGAAGATGCACACAGGTAGATTACATTCTATGCAAAAGAGTCAATCTGAAGGAGATTGAAGACTGCAAAGTTGTGGCAGGGGAAAGTGTAGTTAAACAGCATAGGTTGGTGGTCTGTAGGATGACGTTGGAGATCAAGAAGATGAAGAGAGTGAGGGCAGAGCCAAGGATCAAATGGTGGAAGTTGAAAAAGGAAGACTGCAAGGTTGAGTTTAGGGAGAAGGTGAGACAGGCACTGGGTGACAGTGAAGAGTTACCAGACAGCTGGGAAACTACAGCAGATGTAGTAAGGGTGACAGCAAGAAGGGTGCTTGGTGTGACATTTGGACAGAAGAAGGAGGAAAAGGAAATCTGGTGGTGGACTGGGGAAGTACTAGAGAGTATACAGAGGAAGAGGATGGCAAAGAAGAAGTGGGATAGTCAGAGCAATGCAGAAAGTATACAAGAGTACAAGGAGATAAGGCGCAAGGTGAAGAGAGAGGTGGCGAAGGCTAAAGAAAAGGCGTATGATGAGTTTGTATGAGAGGTTGGGCACTAAAGAGGGAGAAAAGGACTTGTACCAATTGGCTAGACAGAGGGACCGAGCGGGGAAAGATAAGCAGCAGGTTAAGGTAATAAAGGATAAAGATGGAAACGTACTCACAAGCGAGGAGAGTGTGTTGAGCAGATGGAAAGAGTACTTTGAGAGGCTTATGAATGAAGAGAACGAGAGAGAGAAGAGGTTGGATGATGTGGAGATAGTGAATTAGGAAGTGCAATGGATTAGCAAGGAGGAAGTAAGGACAGCTATGAAGAGGATGAAGAATGGAAATGCCGTTGGTCCAGATGACATACCTGTGGAAGCATGGAGATGTTTAGGAGAGATGGCAGTGGAGTTTTTAACCAGATTGTTTAATGGAATCTTGGAAAGTGAGAGGATGCCTGACGAGTGGAGAAGAAGTGCACTGGTGCTGATATTTAAGAATATAGGGGATGTGCAGGACTATAGTAACAACAGGGAGATAAAATTGATGAGCCACAGCATGAAGTTATGGGAAAGAGTAGTGGAAGGTAGGTTAAGAA
Source organism: Erpetoichthys calabaricus (assembly GCF_900747795.2). NCBI lineage: Eukaryota > Metazoa > Chordata > Cladistia > Polypteriformes > Polypteridae > Erpetoichthys > Erpetoichthys calabaricus. Next base: position 67,649,680 of record NC_041394.2, read on the forward strand.
GTGAGGTGATGACTAGTGAGCAGCAGTATGGTTTCATGCCAAGAAAGAGCACCACAGATGCAATGTTTGCTCTGAGGGTGTTGATGGAGAAGTATAGAGAAGGCCAGAAGGAGTTGTATTGCGTCTTTGTGGACCTGGAGAAAGCATATGACAGGGTGCCTCGAGAGGAGTTGTGGTATTGTATGAGGAAGTCAGGAGTGTCAGAGAAGTATGTAAGAGTTGTACAGGATATGTACGAGGGAAGTGTTACTGTAGTGAGGTCTGCGGTAGGAGTGACAGATGCATTCAAGGTGAAGGTGGAATTACATCAGGGATCGGCTCTGAGCCCTTTCTTATTTGCAATTGTGATGGACAGGTTGACAGACGATATTAGACAGGAGTCTCCGTGGACTATGATGTTTGCTGATAACAAATGTGATCTGTAGCGATAGTAGGGAGCAGGTTGAGGAGACCCTGGAAAGGTGGAGATATGCTCTAGAGAGGAGAGGAATGAAGATCAGTAGGAACAAGACAGAATACATGTGTGTTAATGAGGTAGGTCAGTGGAATGGTGAGGATGCAAGGAGTAGAGTTAGCGAAGGTGGATGAGTTTAAATACTTGAGATCAACAATACAGAGTAATGGGGATTGTGGAAGAGAGGTGAAAAAGGGAGTGCAGGCAGGGTGGAGTGGGTGGAGAAGTGTGTCAGGAGTGATTTGTGACAGACGGATATCAGCAAGAGTGAAAGGGAAGGTCTACAGGACAGTAGTGAGACCAACTATGTTATATGTTCTGGCACTGACCAGAAAGCAGGAGACAGAGCTGGAGGTGACAGAGTTAAATATGCTAAGATTTGCATTGAGTGTGACGAGGATGGACAGGATTAGAAATCAGTACATTAGAGGGTCATCTCAAGTTGGACGGTTGGAAGACAAAGTCAGAGAGGCGAGATTGCGTTGGTTTGGACATGTGCAGAGGAGAGATGCTGAGTATATTGGGAGAAGGATGCTAAGGATAGAGCTGCCAGGCAAGAGAAAAAGAGGAAGGCCTAAGAGAACGTTTATGGATTTGGTGAGAGAGGACATGCAAGTGATGGGTGTAACAGAACAAGATACAGAGGACATAGAGATACGGAAGAAGATGATCCGCTGTGGCAACCCCTAACGGGAGCAGCCGAAAGAAGAAGTTTTGTTATTCTTTTGATAATCTTCAAAATATTTAGGTGAATAAAGTGAGTGCGGCCATATTTTTCTGATCAATTGCTATATGTAACATTAGCTGATTAAATTAGTTTTCTAATTAAAAAAAGGATGAGATAGCCATCTTTTTCAACCAGCAGTTAGAACAGAGGTTAGATTACAGAGATTAAAGATCTTTATTATTACATACACTGCAAGAGCACAGTGAAATTTTTTTGCCCCAGTTGCAGGAAGGGGGATACGGTTCAGGGAAGTATCTACAGACAGTAATATCGAATAAGAGAGTAATATAATACATCAATAAACACAATTAACTTCAACTTCTTCAAGTTCAACTTCATTTTCATATGTACTCAGTACAATGAAAATCTTATTCTGCATGCCCTCCAGCAATAAACAAGAATACACAGCAATGGACAAGAATAAACAATAAACAAAAACACCTCAGGTGCAATAAAAATAAAAACAGAAGTAAGTGTGCACGTGCAAATAAATGAATGATTCAGTGTAAGTTATACAGGTATATCGTCTCAAGAAGGCCCTCTATCCTCCAAGACATGAGCCAGCCTGCATTGCTGAGTGGAGGGGCAGTGGATGGGTGTTATTTATAAGCCTGATGGCATAAGGGAGAAAACTGTCTTTCAGCCTTGTTGTTCTAGCTGCTATGCTCTTGTAGTGTCTCCATGATGGTAACAGTATGAACAGTTCATTTTGTGGGTGGGTTGTGTTCTTAATAATGTTATGGGCCCTCCTGAGAACTTTGGTGTTATAGATGTCTTTTAAAGCAGGGAGTGCTTTTCCAATGATATTTTGTGTCGATATTACCACTCGCTGTGGAGCTATGCTGTATTGTTCCCAAACCAGACTGTGATGGAGTAGGTGAGGATACTCTTAATCGTGCATTTGTAGAAGTTGCTGAATATAGTGCTTGGCATGCCAAACTTCCTCAGCCTTCTCAGAAAATACAAACGCTGCTGGGATTTCCCCACCAGGTCTGTGATGTTGTAGGTTGTGACAGGCAGCCGGCGTCCATGCCCAGCTGGGACGCCCCTGCACACTATATTCAGGGGGAGCATCCTTGGACACTACAATACTTCCCCCTGGACACTAGATGGCCGCCCCCATGGGCTGGAGCAGTACCTCGGGTTCCCGTAGGGCTCCCTGGGAATTGGAGTTGGGTGCAGTACTGTTGGGTCCCACAGGCACCGCCAGAGGGTGCTGTGTGTGGGACTCCTAAGCCTGTATGGGCAGCATATTCATCACACCTGGAAGTGCAGCCGGAACTCGGTGATCAAGCACCTGGAGCACTTCCGGGTGAACTATAAAAGGAGACAGCAACCATCACTCAGGGCCAGAGTCGGGTGGAAAGAGGACGAGGTTGCCTGGGAGGAGTGGTGGCGTTTGAAAAAGGGTGTTTGGTTCTGTGAGTGTTTTTTGGACTGTGTATTGCCTGTGGGGTTCACGGGGAAGACGTGCCCCACAGGTGAAGAAAATAAAGTCTTTGTGCTTTTACACGTGCCTCAGTGTGAATCTGTGCCGGGTCGGGCACCTAAATAGCGCCTTAATTCACAAGGTGCCAATGAGATTCTCAAAGATATTGATACCAAGAAATGTAAATGTGGCCACTCACTTCACCTCAGTCTCTCCAATGTACAGTGGTGGATGCTACCCGCTCCTCCTCCATGTGTCAATAATTATCCCCTTCGTTTTGCTGGTATTAAGAAAGAGATTACTGTCCTGATATCACTTCACAAGGCCAGCCACCTCCATCCTGTATGATGACTCATTACCCCTGCAAATCAGTCCAATGATGGTGGTATCATCTGCCCATTTAATAATGCTGTTGCTATCCTGGGAAGCGATACAGTCTGTGAGTGAAGAGTGTGTACATCATGGGACTTGAAACACATCCTTGTGGGGTTCCTGTATGTATGGTAATTGTTTTGGAAATGTTGTTTCTCAGCCTGACTGACTGAGGTCTGTCTGTTACAAGGGCCAGGACCCAGTTGCAGAGAGTAGGTGGCACACCTAGAGTGGAGAGCTTGTTGGTGAGCTTAACTGTTATCACAGTATTAAAAACCGAGCTGTAATCAATAAACAGTACTTGAGCATAACAGTCCTTATTCTCTAGTTGTGTAAGAATTGTATGCAATGTTGTGCTAACCGTGTCCTCTGTTGACATGTTTGGTCTATATGAAGCTGTAGAAGGTCATCTCCTATTATTTTTGAAGTAGTAGTATGGACAGTCCTTCAGAAGAGTTTGCGATCCTATCAAATGAGGACACCAAACTACACCGTGATGTTACCAGTCAAGATACTTTCATTAGTGCAGCAGTAAAAGCTCACTGTGTTTTAGTTCTCACCCCAAAACACTTTAGCCCTGTCAGGGAAAAGAATCTCTGCTCAGCCTTTACCATTATGCAGGTGGTTCTGACAGACCAGACAGATTTATTTGGTGATAAGGACACTCAGGAACCTAAAGTTGCTAACTGTCTGAACAGAGGAGCTGCTGATGTGGAGTGGAACATGACTACCTTTGTTATTTTGTTCTTTCTGAAGTAAAAAATGATCTCCTTTTTGGTTAGCATTTAGGGAGAAGTTGTTGTTTAAGCACCATACAGTCAAATCTTTTATCTCCCTCTTGTATGAAGCCTCGTCATTGTTGCTGGAGAGATCTGTAGCTGCATTTGTTCAGGGTTTCCAAGTAGTTCAAAATAGTTCCAAATACAGCTAACAGAAAGGCATTCCAGCAGTTATGAAGAGTCGTTTCCAAAAAAAAAAAAACTTCACAGGCCTAATGTCATTGTTCTAAAATTTTAGTGACACTCAAAGCAAAGAGTTCACACAAAAAATAAGGAAGAAATTTGATAGTTTATACTGAAAAAAGGAAAACATCTTGTCTGTGAAATTATATTTATTGCTTCAGTTTCTAGGGTACGTTTCTTAAAGTTTCTATACATTATTTCATACATAAGGACCACACTCACATACGTACATATGGTAACAGTAACATTCAGAAAACTAAATGCCCTTAATGCCTATCTGTCTAACAGTTCATGTTTATTTTCGGCTGTCTAACTATAATCTGAGAATTATTCCATTGTCACACAGAGGTAAACATTGAGAACATCCCATTACTTTTTAGCTTAAGAGGGTAAAACTGAAAATTCCACTATCTATGTTAAATTCAAATTTAAACCAAGCAAAAAAAGTGTATGAATTTACCATTAACTTGATGATGCTGCTGTGCTCGTGCTTTTCTATACAATCATAGGTGAATAGACTGTGTAGCAGTAGGCTGAGGCAGCACCTTTGTCAAACACTGATGTTGGTGAACAGCATGGATGAGTTATTTTTGCCGGTCTTCACTGGCTGGGGTCTGCTTGTCAATAAGTGAAACACCTAGCCGCAAATGGTCTCTGAGGTGTCTGAGCTTTAGCATCACACCAGGCTAGAAGGCACAGTGGTGTTCAAGGCAGAGCTATAGTCAATTAACAGCATATGGACTTAGGTGCTTTTCCTTTCCAGATGTCCCAAAGCAGTGTGCAGAGCGAGGGACATGGGCTCATCGACAGTTCTATTATGTTGGTATGCAAACTGTAGTGGATCCAGGGTAGCAGGGATGTTGTGGCTAATGTAAATCATGAGTGGTTTCTCCAGACACTTCATCACCATGGAGGTTAATACGATGGGCCAATTCATGCAGGAAACAGCAGACGTCTTTGGCATAGGAACAATTGTGGTTTTCTTAAAACACCGCTGCAATGTGCATAAAGACAGAGACAAGCTGAATATGTCATTGTGCACCCATGACAGCTGAGTGTCGCATGCCTTCTGCGCTCGGGACAAGAAAGTCATCTGGGCCATCTAACCCTCTACTTTGTGGGATTTAGTAGATTTCTTTATAAGTAACTTTTAGTTTCTTTACAGATACCATATGTTGGCATATAAATATGGAAAGTATTTCACCTTTGCCCTTTCAATGGATTTAAACAATATAGGCATTCCTAAACATGATTTAACCACTTTCAAAATGATTCTTTGGGTGTATGTCAGGATAAGAAATTTCTGGACATGATAACTCACAAGTAAAACCTCAGTATTAATGAAATAAAAACCAAAACCTGATTCTGAGAAAAAATTCTCCTGTAGATTTTGCTGTATAGAAGGCGTACATGGAACAAGTATTGGGAGAACATCAAAATTTCAGTTTTCCCAAAAGCATATTTTGACTATTTCATTTGTGTGATGTTGGTCTGTTGTGTACATGTTTGTCTGTGTGTCAGGATGTGAGTATGTGGACATGATAAGTTCAATTTTAAAGAGTTAATCCAAATTAAAATTATCACAGTTACCTATACAGTATACTTATTTGCTAATGTTTGGCTACTTTAATTCAGTCAGAGCTCAAAGTAGTATATTATTTCCAAACCTTATTATCATAGATAGATAGATAGATAGATAGATAGATAGATAGATAGATAGATAGATAGATAGATAGATAGATAGACCCGACTCCAGCCTCGAATGAAGGGAGGCGGCCCCTTTTATCCGTACCCGGATGTGTTCCAGGTGTGCACTGGCAATCCCGCGGACACGCCCCAGTGTGGCGGAAATGCCGGCTGTCCTCCCGGAAGCACTCCAGGTGTTCCCTCTCTTCTTCCCCCCAGCACTTTCTGGTGTGGCAGAAGTACTGGGGTCCAGGGTCCTTCAGGCAGGGGGACATCCCCTGGCGGTGACCACGGGCCCCTACAGGGTTGGGCTTTCAAGCCCTGTACCCGTCGCCCCCAATACAACCAGGGATGACACCCCCTCGCAGTCTGGCGGAGGAATGAGCCCTCCTCCTGTCTTCCTGGGCGTCCCGGCCGGCCACAATAGATAGATATGAAAGGCACTCTATACTAGATAGACAGACACTGTAGATTGATAGATAATACTTTATTTATCCCAAGGAGGGGGGTTTAGTTTTTTACAGAAGCTCAATAAATGTTAAGCAAATTACTTTCGATTTCACTACAAATATACCAGAGAGTGCATTGTCAATGGGTTACAGTAATCACAGCTTTATCCTGCACAACACAACATCATAGGACCACACTGTAATAAGCCAAACAAAGGGTGTAATAGTAAAAAAGGTGGCACTGATAAATGCTTGAGGTTGCGCACACACAAAATCAATACACAGCACTTATATAGTTCTGTGTACTGGAAATTCGTAAAATAGAACACAATTAAAATAAAATCAATATATAAAGTATTTGCTAAAGTCTGAATAAAATATTGTTGCTAGCACTAACCATGGTTCTAATATTTAATAAGTCATATGACAGCAATTTGGATGCTCTGTCGAACTTAAAGATGAGCAATTGATCTTTAAACATACACGTAAGTGAGTGATAGACAGACAGATAGTACTTTGTCCCAAAAGTGAAATACAGCGTTTTACAGAAATTCAAGAAATATTACTAACAACAACAATGTCCTTCAAATACACACAATTACAGAAAAAAAGAACAAAACTTCTGACTTGGCTAATGATAAGAAAGCAGTCGCAATGAGGCATTACAAAGTAGTATTGCTTGAGGTATAAAGGAGACCGAGTGGTATTTCCTGACACAATACTGCTCAATAATTTGTTGGTTGAAAGTACTTTATGATAGCATGTTATATCATTTAAAGATACATAGAGTTTCCAAAGCTCTCAGAAAAAAAAATTGTTGATTTATATATGTCTGGGAGAGTTTAAAACTCCATTTCAATTGAGATTTCTTAAGTAAATCAGTCAACAGTAGTAGAATAATCTACAAAGAAGTTTTAAATTAACTCATAAGGTGGTTTAAAGTTGTATATAATGACAGATAACTCGGTCCATTTATGTTAACATGTAGTTTATCTTTAAATGACAGTTTTCATAGTTATATGGAAAATACAGTATAATGACCGATTTTTGTACCTTTCATTTAGAGGTTTATGAAAAGTGTCTAGGTGATGCATATATTATATACATTTCAAATTATATTTCACTAATTTAAGTTTACTCCCCATTAAGTGTAAAAGGAATAATGTTACACAACAGATTGTTACACAAAGAAAAGAGTGGCATCTTTAAGCATGTACTTCAGCATAAAAACATGCCTATTCTGTAAAGTTCACTATGTCTTTTGTAAAACAAAAGAATACACTTGGAAGGAGTTTTAATTAGCATTTTCAGATATCACTGATGTTTGTAGTAATTATGTATTTCTTACTTTATGTCCTTACAGTTGCCGAAAATGAAACTGGCATTAATGGTTCCACTCATTCTAACATGTAAGTCTAATATTATTATTTCTAAAAATATAGTTGACCTTTTTGAAGTATTTACAAAATACTAGATTATTTTTCTTTGTTTTTATATTTTTGATATATTTCCACAAGTAGAAAGTTCTTCATATATATATATATATATATATATTGTGATGGATGGTGGTCGGCGTCTTTATCCGTCCGGGATTCTTCCTTAAGGGAAGGACAGGTGGAGAAGGCTTTTGAAGGGTGCTGTCTCCCCCAAACTGTTATTTGGCAGCCCCCCATGGCATGTAATGGCCCCTCTGAGCCCCACGGGGCTATATGGGACTTGGTATTGGTCTGCTCAGCCCTGTTGGGTTCCAAGGATGCCACCAGGGGGAGTTGTGGGAGCTGCAGAGCCCTGCATTGGGCTTCAACCGCACCTGGGAATAATTCCAGACCTCCCTAATGAGCCACCTGGAGTTCTCCCGAATGCAGCTTAAAAAGGAGCCAGCTTCCTCACAGAATGAGCCAGAGTCGGGTGGGAGAAGACGAAGCTTATTAGTGGAGGTGAAAAGACAGAAGAGGAAGAAAGGACTGATTCTTGTGCTTGAGACTGTGCTTACTGCTGTGGGGAGCGAGGGAGAAGGGCTCCACACTATAAATAAACGTGTCTCGTGCTGGACTTGTGCCTCTGTGTCTGGTTTGTCAGGTGTTGGGGGAGCTGTATGCCCCCTGATATATAAATAATATATAAATATTTTTGTAATTTTTTGCATCCTTCTGTGTGTACTTTATCTATCTACCGATAAGTCGGGACTTGATTTTAACATATAATTTTTGGTATTTTATAATGTTGGTTGTATAAGTCGAATGCGGAAAACTCACGCTATTGGTCCAAGAGGTTATGATATGCTAACGCCCACCTGAGAGGGTAACCACGGAGCACACTGCTTTTTTTTTCTATGTATTGTGCCTACGTGACCACATGGTAATACCCAAACTGTTCCGAAGTAACGTTTACACTGATTTGTATTTTTTGTATCTCATACCCTCATACACCTTTATAGTAAGAGCATTCCTTATCTACAATGGAGCGTTCAATCAGAAAATATGAAGCTGGTTTTAAATTAAACATCATTAAATTAGTGAAAGAAACTGGTAACTGCGTCTAAGAAACTGATGTGAGATTGGAGGAGGCAAGACGATGTAAAAAAAAATTTAAGTGTCGCATTTTTGAACAGTCGTATAAGTCAGTGTCTGATTTTATGATCGATTTTTTTGGGTTTCAAGACCCGACTTATACACGAGTATATACGGTATCTATCTATCTATAGAAACAGTTGTGAAAGAGAGGGGTAGGTACTAAACCCTAAACTTTGTCACAACCAACACAGACACACTCATAGTTTCAAATATAATGATTTATTCTTTCCAGTCCCTTTCCAGGCCTTTCTAGAATCCTCAGTATATCACAGCACACCACACAATAAAGATTTTTTTCCCTCCTTCTCTGTCCTACTCCTCTTCCTCTAAGCAAATGCTGTCCTCTGGCTCCCAGCTCTGATTTGCTTGGAGGAAGTCATAGCAGCTTCTTTTATGTATGACCTGGGAGCCTACTGGAAGCCATTGCAGGTCTAACAGAAGTCCCTGAAAATAGGGATTACTAATCCCGGGAAGGTCCCCTGGCAGACCTCGCAGAACCCAACAGGGCTGCCCCACTGGACTACAGATCCCAGCATGCTGCCACCTTATGTATAGGGGAATAATGGAATCAAACATTGTTGTCTCCCCTGGGGCTCCTGTTCCTTCCTGGCTGGAAAGCCCATCCATCTGTTTTCCTTTATTATGGTGTCCCGACTGGGCAGGGAATCATCCTGTCCCATCTGTCTATTCACTTTGTTACTCACACAGTCAATACTGGAATGATTTCAATGAAAGATAGCTTCCCAAGATAAACAATTGAATTATGCTGTGCCATTTCCATCATTATATTAATGTATACAGCCACCTAACATACAAGAAAATCACTACTACAATGGAATTATATCATTAGATGCTGATGGACACTTGTTCAAAAAGCTATAGCATTGTACACAGGATTTGCCAAAGAAAAATTAGTTCCATTCAACCTGAAGGCCCTTAAATCACAACTCTATGTGTTTTGTTTGCACAACATCTACAAATCATGGAACTCTGTATACCAACTGACATTTAATTTTTAAAGCTCAAGATGCAACACAGGAGCCTGCAGTATACTTTTGAAATAGTCTGATGGTTCAGATAGCAAGCACTTTTCCTCACTCTCTAATCCATGATACAGCAGTTAGAAACTTAATTTTCACATTGTTTTCTTGCTGCTCACCATCTTCTGTACTGGGTGCAGCCATACGCTCTTTCCTGAGATATCTTCTACTATTGTCTGTCAATGCTGTTTGCATTTATGTGTTCCACACATTTCTGCTCTGTTAATGTTTGAGCAAATGTGGATTTGCATACATTAGTCACTATAAAGCACAGTCCATCATTTACTTTGGTAAAGCTATTAGAAATAACATATCATCATGGAGGCCATAAAAGAAACAAAAGGAAGTCTCCAGAAAAATTTACATTAATTAGTAAATGGATAAAATTAAATTAAAAATATGCACTGCGACTGTCAATGTGTAGAAGTATAATCAGAATAAATCAATTAGCTAGAGTCCAGCCTAAGAAAAAAATGCAAAGCATCCTGTGGACAACAATCAAAAATAGCTCAATTGGGCAAGAAAATCGCAGACTTGGTAACACTGAACTAGTCTGTTTCTTGATTCTCTAAAATTTTTAAGTACTTATTACTGTAAGTAACCCTAATAACTGAATTCAACTTTTAAATTTTGATAAGGTTGACTCACTTTTTCTTTTAAATATTTTAACTTTCAGGTTCAACTCCAATTGTTTCCTGTTTCCAGACCCAAAACAAGGCCTCGGGAGGGCTACCGGCAAGTGGCAGATTTCGCCCGGGGACGACGGTTCTCCCCCAGGCACGAGAGGCCCAGCCTCGGTCCCTTAGGACTTCCAGGCCAAAGGAGGTTTGAAAAATTTTCTAAGTCCAAGAAATTTTCTAAGTCCGAAAAATTTTCAAAGTCCACACCCAAAACGAGGAGAAAGTAGTCTATGGACAGGCGACCACCAAACAGTGGATAAATGCAAAGTTACCTACTGATCTTGCCCAAGGAGGCAGAATTGGATTGTGTACATCCAAAAAATGAAGAAATAAATAAAGGATAGTAGTAATAAGAAGAAGAAGAAGAATGCGAGAATGCCCAGCAATGGACAGGCACCGCTACACCATATGCTGAGTGTGTGGAGACAGACTCTATACATGTGAACTGTATTATGTCACCTCTGACATGTTGCCAGATGTGAGGTGGATGTTGCCAAATGTCTTGATGCTTCCATCAATTGGAGAAAGTAATCTATGGACAGGCAACCACCAAACAGTATACAGGAGTGTTTATAGACATGACAGGTCAACTTTATATGTTTCATCTGACAAATGACCAGATCTGAAGTGGACATTGCACGTGTGTCGATTCTTCTCTCGTAAGTAGTCTATGGACAGGCAA
>NC_041394.2:67665733-67668233 GCF_900747795.2 Erpetoichthys calabaricus
AAAGTGTTCGAAAATTTTATTTAATGGGATTTCGCACTTCTTTCTGGTGATGCCATCCAGGATCTCCGATGCTCAGTGTGCTCTATCCCTTTTATATAGTGTCTGTGCCCTTTTGTAGCGGTATTTCTTAATAATTCTTTTGGGCACCTGTTTAGTAGAGGGCATACTATGTTTTGGTGCCTCTGTCTTCTTGTCTTTCACTTTGTTCAGAAGTTCTTTAAGAAGGAGATTGGTGGTGTCCTCCAACCAAATCTCTTTATCAGTGGGGTTCTCAAAATTTTCTTTCCATAGTTCGGCTAAGTTGAGTTCCAAGCCGTTATCAAAGATTAGAGTCTGCCGGAGCATTGGTAAGAGTTGTATTGATTTCTACCACCCTCCAGCGATGAGATGAATAGGGCAAGTTCATCATCCTCAACATTGGATTCAACTACACCTTGTTCCACGTCTTCAGTGATGGCCGTGTCACTTTCAAGGTGACGGGTGTCTTATGTGTTGACCCAGGCCTCTATTGTTATTAAATTGGTCACCACAGGTCGGACATGTGAGGCGTTTTGTTTTAAGATGTCTTTTGCCTGTTTTGCATTTGGGCCTGATGGCAGGCAATAGTATGGTGATTATAGCTCGTTTTTGAGCATTTATGCATCGGAAGATGACTTTGGCATCATGACGCTTGATTTTGAAGTGTCTGATAAGCCTTTGCAAGGAGGCTACCATATCTCCACATACAAGACAATAGTAAGTGTCTTCTGGGATGTTAATTGTCAAGGTATTCACGTTGGACATGTTCGAAGTATTAGTCTCCATTCTAAAATAAGAGAAGAGTACAAATAGATTAGAATACATATTGTATATGTAACCATTATTAATATTAACTCATCATATTACTATACATCTTATATTGTAACATTATTAACAGGATTGGGCATGTACGAAGTGTTTAATGTTGATCTTATGTGGCTGGTGCTCATACGAGATTTACGAGCTAGCCTAGATCTATTAAGTGTTCTAGGGACAAGTCCAACCAGACCACTTTTGTACCCTTTTTACAACCTAGACCTCCTGGGCTGAGGTAAAGGAGGGTATTTGAGACATTACATCCATGTGTAATTATCTCTCAGGAACTAGTAGGGAAATTCTCTCAACCCGAACCATACAACTGTGTTCTTCGGGTAGGAACATAGAGGTTGATGGAGGTCCACCAGCATTAAGTGTGAGACGCTCCTGGTAAGCAGACACCATAAGCCATAAATGTTTTAAATTTTATTTTTATTAAATTGTTGCAGAAGATGGTAGCCACATCCACGTGTGGGTTCTCATTGTGTTCAAGGAGTATTTCGGTGTATCACGTCCATGTGTGATTGTCTCTCAAGAACTATATGGGGAAATCTCTTTTCAACCCGACCTTACAACTATGCTTTTCTGGTAAGAAGCATAGAGGTGTATGGGAGGTCCACCAGCAATACGTGTGATACGCTCCTGTTAAAAAGACATCACAAAGATAGGAAGTGTTATCAAAGTCATTTTATTTAAGTTTTATTATATTCTGAATGATGGTATCCACAGCCAAGTGTGGGTTCCCATTAAATTCTTGTATTCTTGATGCTACCACATCGATGTGTGGTTCAATAAATGAGTCAGGTCTTCATTTCAGGAACGTTGTTCAACCCAGCCTTTACCACTGTGATCCCTGGGTTGAAACCACAGAGGAGTAAAGAGGATCCACCAGCATTAAGTGTGAATCGCTCAGCATCAATTGGGTACCCTGGAGGACCACATCCATGTGTGTGCCTCTCTAGGTACATGACGGTATCGCCCTTAACCACCCAGTCCTTACAACTGCAAATCCTGGGCATATTCACAGAGGTGATTGGTTTTATCAAGTAGGATCCACCAGCAATACGTGTAGATCGCTATTGATTTACCAAGTTGGATAATCTTGCATTGATAATAGGTAACTCTCATTGCCACCCAGACCTTACAACTGTGAATCATGGGCAGGAAACACAGAGGTGTTATTGAGGTCACACCAGCATTATGTGTGTGACGCATTACGAACATTGCCTGGGCCCTGACTCTGGGATCACCAGGTATGATCCACAGAACCTTGAGGTATCACCAGCATTAAGTGTGATACGCTCTGTAGGTAGGATAATAATTATAAAGGAAGAGGAAAGAAAAGGAGTGATCTTAAATGATCAGGGCCGCCACCATATTAATGCCCTGGAGCTACGGTTGGTTAGGCCCTTGGCCATTGCTCCTTAGAGAAGGCCACGGATGCATCTCAGAAGGGCTCCGATGAGGCTGACGGGCTGTAGTCCATGCCGTGTGTCTCCTCTGTCCACCACATGCTCTACCATCGCCCAACCAGATTTACCTACGGTTGTCTCCCTTCGTTATTGACTTGGGCTAAGGTCTGATCATAATTCTGATCATCGGTCAACAACGTCTACCCACAAGATTGGGTAAAGGGTCTGATTTGACGAGCCCGAGGAGTGGGACC